>NC_091126.1:50328248-50628248 GCF_040183065.1 Periplaneta americana
ATCATCATTTATTATCCATGATTGGGACCGTTGCGGTTGTAAACCAATATCGGACGTTCAGAAGCAACGGAACTAAAATGGTCGTGTGGTCAGCATGACTGATGCAAGACCATCGCTCAAAGCAATGAACATAAATAACACAAGGGACGCAGGCCTAACCTCGTCCCAATCATATTATCAATGTTATTAATGATTGTATTATATTTTCGCTTTACAATTAGGTGTAGAGTACATATAGATCAGCAGGAGGAAATTCTGAACTGCTAGCTGTAGCCGAAAGTTCTCTCACGCTCCCCCTTTTGACTAACTTCAATGGAGGGCGTGATATCCGAATTAATATTCTTGTCATCATCATGGATTAATTAAATGTCTTTAATTATGTTCCTTGCGTTCGTTTCACTTTCTTTTATAGCACACTTCAGTTCTACAATCACGGTAGTCAGTATTTATATCCTATTGACGCTTTTATAATAGTTGATAAAACAAAAAAAGAGCTAAGAAATATACAATACAATAAAATTACTCTAAACTACGCGCGGAATTCGCTTGGACAGGAATGCTAGTCATTTGGAAAACAACGGGTTCACTGTATCAAACTTAAAATTACAGCTTTCCAGGTTTCCAATAATTGGCTTTGTGGCCTCCGTACGGAACTCTCCTTCACTGATCACTGCCCGTTGTGCCGAAACAGGTTGGCAAGCTGTCCCCCAGTTTCCCCTACTGGCGGATGGACCATTCCATTACAATGGCAGAGATCAGAATCAAATAATATGTGCGACATTTCTAATTTCATTCATTCTTCTATTAAAAATAACATAATCGTATTCGTCACAAGATTCAACAATTTAGTGTGTTTCTACGTCATCATTTTTTATGTTATGTGGGAATTCCTAAACATTATGAATTCTTCTGTTGCATATAATTTCTGATAGGCCTATAAGATTCAAGAGGAAAGATTTCACAACAACCTAACGTTCCAGCTGGATTACACGTAGTTCAAAATTGCTTAAGATATAAACTAGACTAAGAATGTCTTCCCAAAGTTTGGTTTCAAAATGCAACTTCGTGGGCCCCAAGGAGTAAAGTATAGAATACATAAACAATAAATAAATACACAGTGAAGGAAAATATTTAACTACGCATATTACGTGTCTTTTTTTATTGTTGCCCAAAAATAATTATTCACTTATTACAATATCGACAACTGCAATCGATTATTGCTCACGTATCTAAAACGAAAGTTGAATCATTTCAAATGCAACATACCTTCTTGGGCTTCATACTGGAGCAGTCGGAGACTCCCACTCACATAATTCAACTGGCCAACGATGCTGAATACCCTGGGGATGTGACCGCGGCGGGAGAGGAAATGGTCAGCGTGGGGGACCAATCCCGATCTAGTTTATGTCCGGTACAATGCAATAAAATGTAATTATTCTACGAAAAACTGGATGTTGTGTTGAATAATTATGTCCGTTCTTAGCGAAGTGGCATATTGTCCTGATTGTGGTGCCTTATTTTTAAAACCACCCTTATCTCTTCTTCGGCATTCTAATGCAGTAAGATATTAATCTACTGGTATTACTAATAAACAGACAGCTGAGTGAAATAATGTAATTCTAACCCATCTTACTGAAAAAGTAATCATTCAGTCAGATTGAAAATTATACCTACTGTATGTATATCTCACGTAGAAAATAGTTTTCGGCTGTTCTGCGTAAATTTAAGCTGGCAGACTTCAACATATCACTGATCCAGGCCTGCACTTAGTTGTAATTTATAATAATAATAATAATAATAATAATAATAATAATAATAATAATAATAATAATAATAATAATAATAATAATAATCACATTAACCTAAAATTTCCACAAACTAAAATGTAAGTATGTATATATATATATATATATTCATTCATAGTGTTGTGCCCAAGAGCAGGTCTTTCACTGCAAACCTAGCATTCTCCAGTCTTTCATAATTTCTGCCTTCCTCTTAGTCTCCGCATATGACCCATATATATCTTAATGTCGTCTATTATTTGATTATCTTCTGCTCTGAACTATTCTCCTGTTCACCATTCTTTCCAGTGCATCCTTGAGTATGCAGTTTCTTCTCAGTCAGTGACCCAGCCAATATCTTTTTCTCTTCCTGATCAATTTCAGCATTATTCTTTCTTCACCCACTCTTTCCAACACAGCTTCGTTTCTTATTTTGTCTGTCCATTTCACACGCTCCATTCTTCTTCATACCCACATTCCAAATGCTTCTAGTAGCTTCTCTTCATTTCGTCGTAAAGTCCATGTTTCTGCCCCATACAATGCTATACTCCATACAAAGCAATTCACTAGTTTCTTTCTTAGTTCTTTTCCCAGAGGTCCGCAGAAGATGCTCCTTTTTATATTAAAAGCTTCCTTTGCCATTCCTATCCTCCGTTTCACTTTCTGGCAGCAGCTCATGTTACTGCATATAGTACGTCCCAAGTATTGGAAGCTGTCCACTTGCTCACTGTCTCATATAATTTGTCTACTCTTACAAATATGTCACAGACGCATAGTTATCAATGAATCCCAGATTCCCGCTCCAAGCCCGGCCGAGAGCGATGTTTCTCCTTTTTATTGGTTATTTAACGACGATGTATCAACAGATATATTTAGCATCAATGGAATTTGTGATCGCGAGGTGGTATTTGGCGGTATGAGACCGAGGATTCGCCAACGATTACCTGACATTCGCCTTAAGTTTGGAAAAAACCTCGGAAGAAACCAAACCAGATAATTAGCCCAAGTGGGAATCGACCCCACGGCCGAGGGCACCTCCGGATCAGCAGAAAAATGTGCCTACTGCCTAAGCAACGTTGATGGATGATGGGTTTTAATGGGCGATCAAATCTTTAGTGTGGCATCCTCTGGGAGAAAAATAAAGCTGTTGATATCGTGTCGTCCTGTCACTGATAGAGGGCTCCGGACAAAATTTGCCGACCATTTCTCACCGACGTTGAATTACAATGAATAAACTTAGCAGTTGAAAATGTCGTTAAATGGAACAGTACTGCCGCCACTACCATCAATACTATTACTATTACTTACTACTGCCACCATGAAATAGCCAAATTAATATTATATTCTATAAGAAGGAGAGAGGAGCTAAGAAGAATGTTTGGATATATTAAGAATCCCTTAACCTAGAACGAAAAATTACAAAAGAACGGCATTCATAAATTGTATAAATAAACAGATATTAAGTCTAAATTACAATCAAAAGACTTATGGATTGGAGACGCAATGATAGCCACACAAGGAAAGATAATCAATCTATTCACGGCAGATTTGTCTAGGGAAATCACTATAAAGAGAAGTACAGTTGATGTATATATGTATATATATATATAGGACTAATCTAGTAGGCCTACATATAAATCAATAACTAAGTTTACGTAATAACAGGAAAATATAGCATAATATTTTTCAACAGCTAAAAGCCCCCATAGTTTCACAGTACAGTAGAACCCCGATTATCCGTCACCCTATTAACCGATTGACGGATTATCCGACTGTCTCTCTCTCTCTCTCTCTCTCTCTCTCTCTCTCTCTCTTATATTAGCACGCTATTTATGTAGAGAGTGTTATTACAAGACTATCCTTACACAGTATGGTCCACTGTTAGAGTTTTCGTACTGTATTGTACAGGGACATCATTTTATTTTTACTCACATTTTTAATATCAACCTGGCTATACCTTTGGATTAATGGTTCATAGCCGGAAACACCGTTTGCTACCCCCTTCCACGATTGAAGTTCGAAGATTCTGGCGTAAAATACAAACAAATCACTTTACTAAGTAAAGGAGGGAAGAAAAGTAGTTCATCCATATACGTAAACTAATTTAGTAGGCATTATAATAGTAATTAATTGATAATGAGTACATGCGACACAATAATGAAACTAAATTGAGGTTGATTATGTAAGCAACTTGTCAAGTTTGTTTTTAAGCAGGTATGCGGTAGTCTTCATTGAAGTTACGCAAACGTTTCTGCTGACAAGGAAATATTGTAAGAAATAAAGACAACCTACATATAGAATGTATCGAGTCAGCTAATTCAGGTTCATGACTTACAGTATGTCGACATCCGATCACCTAATTGGAATAATAAGTTATTATTAAAATAAGACCTAAATAATTACAATTAAATTGTGAAAAGGAGCAGAGAAAATAAGGTTTAATGTCTTAATGGTTATCACGATTGGTTTAAACATGCACTAAAACCAGACGTAAGTGCAAGTTTGAACCAATAAATTATTGAGATTTGCGATAAAATAATGAGTCTAGGAAATTGTATATTTAGTATGTAGAACTACATTTGTTTATAGATCTTTTGTTATATTATTAAGTTTTGTACTTGTGAACTATATCAATAAATCAATCAATCAATCATTATACGTAAACTAGGAGATATTGTAATTCTGAGTTTGATAATTTTCATTAGGTTTTCGTTTAATCAAAATACAGTACAGTATTAGCAATAAGTGTTTTTACTCACGAACTGAGTTATCCATGCGAACGTATTCTTTCTGCAGTGTATATTATACGGTCTACAGCACATTAGCGTACAAAATAGAGAATGAAGTTAAATTGAAAAATAATCATAATATGGATATTTAAACACATTTTAGAAAATGGTGACCGTTTCTTTAGATACAGCCTTCAGTTCTTTTGTGCATATTATCGCACTATAGACTATTGCATCTAATTCCAATTACCAGTTTCGTCCTTCGTACTAGTAACTCATGTTGAAATAATTCTATACCTATTATATAAAAGAGTACCTTACGTACTGTGAATTCAATCTTCACTTCTGTCTGACCCGCACAGATAAAATTACTCAGATATGCTATCTACTGTCCGTCCAAGTGGTTATGTCGCAGGATCGTAGAAAGGGGGGAAAGGAGGGAAATCGGGATGCAACGTAGGCAAACGGACGACAGTACCTGTGCGAAAATATGATTCAATATTGAAAACTCTTTCGTCACTGGAAAACGCGAACATATTTCTGGAACGTACTATACTCACTAACTCAATACTGTTTGTGTTTACTATGACCTTAAGGCGACTTTGACTTATACGCTTGGTTCTGTGAGGAGAACAGTTGGAAGTTTACTAGTAGAGAGGGTGGGAGTGAAGTACATTCAAAAACTCAGGTACAATAAAAATTGAAGCAAAAATAAAATGATGTCCCTGTATAACTTCTATGTAAAATGCCTTCCACGAATATCAAAAGAAATCTTGTTGTGCTATGTATCGAAAAAGTGCAAATAACTGAGTAGTTTGGGGAACGAGAAACTGTGGCTCATCTCAGAATACGAGATTGGAGTCACAACTGTGTGCAATTTAATACAAATCAAGGGTAACGTGTATAAAGTATGTAAATCTACAGCACGAGACCTCCACTATTTCTATCTTTCCACAGAGAGCATTACAAGGAGTTTCCTTGCCCCTTAAAAACCCGTTGTTAACAACCAGACTTAAATCAGCGAACTTCTGGTCGCTACCTAGCGTGTTCAATACAAGATCACGGAAGAATTGCAAAAGTGTAAGCATTATTCACTAAATTTATGAAAATCTTTTATGGTACGTACGAATTATCCGATTTTTTCGATTAACCATTCAGCCCACCCTCTTTATTATCACGGTTAATAGAGGTTCTACTGCACTAGCAGAGCGTTTAGAATCTACTCGCTCTAGTACTACATATATTATATTACATATTATATATTACAAATATTATACTATTTATTTTGTAGTACAGTGTCTCCCTACGAGGATCCTGACAGCCGCGCGCCGTATATTATATTATATTATATTATATTATATTATATTATATTATATCATGTCATGTCATGTCATGTTATATTATATTATATTATATTATATTATATTATATTATATTATATTATATTATATCATGTCATGTCATGTCATGTTATGTTATGTTATGTTATATTATATTATATTATATTACATATCATATCATATCATATCATATCATATCATATCATATCATATCATATCATATCATATCATATCATATCATATCATATCATATCATATCATATCATATCATGTCATGTCATGTCATGTCATATCATATCATATCACATCACATCACATCACACCACATCACATCACATCACATTATATTATATTATATTATATTGCGTAATTTACTTTGTGAATACTAGATAAGGGAGAACGGAGGGAGATAATTTAAAATCTGTAATGACGGTTATAAAGAGCGACAAATTTATAAAAGCGCACGAAGTTAATTTAAGAGGTTTAGATTAAAAAAAAAAATGAAACTAAAAATTACCGTGCGTAATAAACATTTAGAACTGCACGAATAAAGTATTAGAGTTACTTATTAAAAAAAAATATTACTAATAACAGCCGAAAGGAAAAATAAATACAAGTACTGTAAAAGTAATGGTGGTACAATAATTAACGTATCGATGGCACAGAACAGACTGTTTCAAGTCCATTTTACTATTATTTTTTTTCAGGAGAGCTATTTTAAGCTCCTGACATTCAAAGCTTTATGAAACAATTTGGAATAGCTTCGTAGCAACCTTATGGAGAGGAATATTTACAATTTTGTTCGATTCATATAAGCAGACAAGAACTGGAACACAATGAAACACAGATTTCTTTCTTATAAAATGTTGGACTTGGAACAGTCTGGTTCTTAACCATCGATATAACCGACATCAAATTTGAAAGCTTGAAGATGATGATGATGATGATTATTATTATTATTATTATTATTATTATTATTATTATTATTATTATTATTATTATTATTGTTCATTCAATATGCGAATTTTTTCATACATTATTTTCTTATCAAAATATTATAATTTTATTACAAACAGAAACACGTCGTTACTTTCCAGTATAATAGACGACGCCCCATATACTATTCGCTATAATTATTGCGCTATGTGATTAATTTTCAACAATATCTACCCATTAGCTGCATCAGAATTATCCGCCGACAAAATCTATGGGAAAAGTATGTTATGAGAGACTTATGCATTTGCATTTCACGTTTTGTTCGCTATTATACAAAATAGCTCAATATTTTATAGTACAATGATGATATATCCCCATAATCTTGCCATAAAAATTTACCATTGATGTGTCATTATGACGACACTAGACCAACTGAAGTTATAAAATTCAGTTACTCAATAGGCCCAGTTAATAACTTCTTGTAACACAACGTATTATAGCGTAATACCATACCAAGTAAAACTGCGAACAAAAGTGTTGTACTAAATGTATCATAGAATAATGATAATTTGCGTGTCCTTTTTTTTTTATTTCTCCCTCGCGTTATACGGAAGCTCTTCCGCTGAGAGTACACAGCGAAACAAAAGAGTTCAACACTCGGTCATTCATATAAAATAACTGCACATGAATTATGAAATTATACTCCGAAAACGAGACCGAGAGAGACAGATTGAGAAGGAAGCCTATGGTTTAAAAATATTTAGGTCTACAGTTCTAGTACATTAAAACACTTCCAACTATTCGGTATTGTTCTCTGTTATTTAACGGCTTTGTACTAAACTGTGGAATTATCTACCGTCGGTGGAATTGCTAATTGCGAGGTGGTATTTTGACGAAATGAGTCCGCGAATTTGCTCCGGTAATAAGCCCAAGCTGAATTCGAACCCATGCCCGACAGCGGCCTCGGATCATAAGTACCGCTCCTTAATCCATATACTACGCTGTGAGACAGGTTGAAACTGCACACTTCGACTTCCATTCCTTGAAATGCGGCAACACAAAATCGTATACTTTAATTATACCTTAATTAAATCCGAAGTTAAAATCCGCACGTTTTAATGATGTGATAAGAAAGAAAAGACCATGGGATCCACTAATTACATAAAATATTTGACAGTGTAATTACAGCTTATGTTTTCAAGAAAACGACTACTTTTATTTCTCTGAAGGATTCGTTAACTGCATTAGATTCCTGGAAGATAGCCTTCATTGGGAGTTTTGTAACTAGGAAGGGCATGCTTCATAAAAGAATTTAACTACTTATATAAATTCTCAGCACTATTACTGTTTTTATGGGTAGTCGAGTCCATAGCGGAGGAGGAACTGAAGCACAAGCTACGTTTATACGTGTCACTAAATGACGAGCAATCGTTTTATTGATAAATACAGATTAACTCTGAAAAATTTTATCAGTTTCATTTGGAAACAAAAATGATAAACCAAATTTATCTATCTCCCAATTTATTTTCCTATTTCATTGTAAGCTGCTTAGTTTATTTTTATTTAAATTGCTGTCCTCGACTTTGGCGAGATCATGGTTATCCAAAATACAGTCCTGAAATTCGTCTGAAAAGACTTCGCTGATACAGAAAGAACATTTTCAAAATTTACGTTCTCAAAATTCGATATTTCGTTTAGGCCTATTTATTATTCTTTAGATTGTCCCTTTTTTGTACTGTGCTGTTTTCGGTTGTAGAATTTGAAGAGTGCAAAATAGTAAACTGTATGCAGTTTTGCCCCATCAAAAGTGTGATTCTCCTGACTAATTCTTGAAATGTGTGCTTTAATCTGGTTGTCTTATTCAGTATTACAAAAATTCTGAAGAATATTGAATACAGTAGAATTCCTCGTATCAGGCAACTGTGGGACAAAGCCAATGCCGGATAACAGATTTTGTCGGATAATTGGAAAATACGTTTATAGGTTAGGTAAAAACACACTGTACTGCACAAACATTTTTTTCCCATGTTGAGATTTAGTAATTTTCATATAGATAATTAAAAATCAAGTTTTGAAATACGTACAATGTTTATTTTTAGTAATGAATACGGTAATGTAGGCCTACAGTAGTGGCAAAAAAATCGGACCGACCCTTGTAGCTGATTTCAGAGCCTTGTTCACTCCAGAGCACGATAGACTGGTAACTAAGACTTTTGTGGTTCGAATCCTGCCTGGAAAGGAATTTTTTTTTTTGGTCCTTATTCAAATTTATTCTCAATAGTTTTCGATTGCTGGTAAAATTCATGTTCTGGGAATAATAAGTTAATTAAGTAGTAAAATATCGCAGCAATCGAAAAGTATTGGGAATAAATTTGAATAAGGAACAAAAATAAGTTTCCTTCCCAGGCAGGATTCGAACCACGAAAGTCTTAATTACCAGTCTATCGTGCTCTGGAGTGAACAAGGCTCTGAAATCAGCTACAAGGGTCGGTCCGGTTTTTTTGCCACTACTGTACATTCATCAGTTCATAATTATTGTAATATAGTAATACGTAATAGCGTAAAAAATAATAAAAGTTTTCGTAACCTTATGACAATTTTAATTGGCGGTCATATGAGTCACGTGACGTGAAGAGCAGTGTAGCTAACCTCGCAACTATACCACGAAGTAGCGCTCGATAATTTGAGGGTAAGAACATTTCGCTTGCGTTTCGCGGAATCCATTGTGCAATAGCAGCGCTTAGCGGTAATAGCCATGATACTATTCATCACTCGAATGAAATTTTTACGCGCTGAGGAACAGAGAATTTCACACTTTCGTATTAGACTCATCCAACATCCCTTCGAAACGGATGAGTTCAAGTGTTATATTGAAAGGTATCGTCTCTGCGCATTGTTTGCAAGGTCCAAGTGACAGATTAACGATGCTACCCTCTACTCCAGGGACATACGGTTATTTTTGTCTATGTTTTCACGCGTGAACTGTGTAAAGAGTAAACACAATATGCGGCATGTGCAATCTACGAAAACCACTCACATCTTCGTCAGACTCTTCTCTTTCGCATGAATGGCTATCTTTTTTTTTTTTTTTTTTGCCTAACCAAAAGTGCCGTTGTTTTGGTATTGCCGGTTATTTGGGTGCCGGATACGAGGGATTTTACTGAACCCATAATACCCGCCTGTGCCGATTACTTCAATGTGTTGGGGAAAATACTTTATAGAGTTCTACAGCATTACGAAGTGTAGAACTTTGTTCATAACAGAAGACGTAACAACGTTACCTAAAACTTTATCATTCATTGGTTGTGCTGAAATTAACAGTATAAGCACATTCAAAAGCCCGGTAAAAATAGATATTTGTGTTATATAATAACACATTTTCTCATTATACGTTGTAACTAACCGAAATTCTGTATATGGTACTTAATGTAAACATGAATCAAATGAATTGTGAGTAGGCAAAACAGTGTCCAATAAATGTTGTTCTCTCCGCAAATTCACAAGTCTTCTGTCACTTTAACACAGGTCATTATTTCAGTTTAAAAAAACACTCAACCCTATGTAGTATCTAATCAGAGGGTATAGTAAATAAAATAGTGCCAGAGCGATATATATATGTATGTATATTGTTGGTTATTGAACGACGCTGTATCAACTATTCGGTTATTTAGCGTCGATGGGATTGGTGATAGCGAGATGAGGCGAAGATTCGCCATTGATTACTTGACATTCGCCTTACGGTTGGGGAAAACCTCGGAAAAACTCAACCAGGTAATCCGCCTAAGCGGGACTCGAACCCGGTAGGCAAGTGCCTTAGCCGACTGAGCTACGCCGGTTATTATTATTAATATCATGACGATGATTATTATTATTATTACGGTAAAACTCCGAGAACACACTCTTCAAGGGACCGCGTGTAAACCACGATGGCTCATTTACAGGGCTGTGCATTAGGCGGGTATTCTAATTTTGATTTATATACATATTTTCTTATTGAATTACATCATTCATGGACAATAATATTAAGCCTATAGTATTGGCCTACCTTATTATTAAGGTTAGGATAAAGTAGCTGTATATGGATAGGTTGTATAGCTGTATAGGATAGAGCCTTGAATTGCTTCAGACTAGGTAAACACTACCCCATTCCACTAGCTAAAACTCTACCTGCTGGGAAGAGAGCTCCCCACCTCCTAGCTAAAACATCAGTGAATGGACAGTGGAGGACACGTGACAACTAGTTAATGCTTGTAAACAAAGCGCACGAAACAAGGATGCCTATCCTGATATAGGTACTTTATCCGAACCTTACTCATTATTAAAGATAGGAATTTACCCACAGAGACTACAAGGTTAGGTGTGCATAGAGTGTTTGTTGTTGAAGAGAAAGTGAGCATAGCTAGCAATGCAGGTGCATGGGTATCTGTTAGGAGACTCTGCAGTCGTATAAGCAGGGTGAGATTGTAGCTTTATATGGTTAAGCAATCAACGAATCGCAGTGCAATGTAAACAAACCAATTGCCAGAGCACAACGCTTAACCCTACACACGAGAAATGTTTCCACATTCAATTGCTGTGATACACAACATATTTCAGTTGTAATTTAACCTTGGTAGATACAACAAAAAGTAGCAGTTTAACTGAGCATCCTTTTAACAATACAGAGCAGAGACATAAGATAAAAAAAAAATATATTTTCTATGCTCAATTAATGTACTGAGAAATTATTAATTAAATTCTGAGCTATATTTAAGGAAAACGCTGAAAATTATATAAAATTTCCACTTATGTAAATATACAAGTGATGCATCACTTGTAAGTAACATGTGCTGAACTTGAGGTGATTTAGCTGGTATTCAGTTGTAGTCATACTGTGAATGTGTGAATATGTACAGTTTACAGTAGAGTGTTTCTTGCAAAGAAGAGTTATAGCTACTGTTCTATACGAAAATGTCATCCCCGCTTCAATGTGGGTTCCCAGGTGAAAACATTTCTAAGAGAACCACAATCCGTAGATTAGTAGAAAAGTTTGGAGAAACATGCTCTGTTCTGAATAAAAGAAAAACTGATGGGCTTCACGTTTTTACTTTAGAGAAATTGAGATGAAATAGATGGCAGGCTCAAACAACCTCAGTAAAAATCTAAAAAATTCCTAGCTCAGAAAATCAGGGTATCCAAATCAGCAGCATACAAGACACAAGTGACTCATAAATTAAGTGAATATAATCCAACATCAAGAATAAACTTTTTAATTCGTTTTTTCAGTCTGTATACGATGGCAAAGTAAACTCACGTTTAGTATTATTTTCTG
This sequence comes from Periplaneta americana, assembly GCF_040183065.1. Lineage (NCBI taxonomy): Eukaryota > Metazoa > Arthropoda > Insecta > Blattodea > Blattidae > Periplaneta > Periplaneta americana. The sequence continues at coordinate 50,340,346 of NC_091126.1, forward strand.
ATGAAGCCTGGTTATATTTGAAAGGAACTGTAAATAGAATGATCAGAACTGAAGTTCAGATAATCTGCATTTAATTCATGAAGTCCCTCTTTGTCCACAAAATTTGGTCATCTGGTGTACCATTAATGCAGACAGAATTATCAAGCCAATGTTCTTCCACCAAATTGTTACCAGTGATGTTTACCAAAATGAAACTTCATTACCTGTATTCATTCCGCAATTGACAGTGGAAGAAAAACAGACTGCCCACTTTCAGGACTCAGCACCTACTCATACTGTGAGTAGGTCCTTACAAGAAATGGAAAGTGTCTTTGGGGAGAGAATTATCATTAACACTGTCTGGCCAGTCAGGACACCCACTCTTATCCACTGCGACTATTTTCTTTGGCATTACATCAAATCTAAAGTGTGTACAAATAACCCACGAACATTAATTAATCTGCAAGAAAACATTTGAACAGAAATTACAGATGATTTTCTTTATTGTTTTTTTTTTAAGCAAGTTATTTTACGACGTTTCATCAACATCTTAGGTTATTTAGCTTCTGAATGGGATGAAGGTGATAATTTCAGTGAAATGAGTCCAGGGTCTAGCACCAAAAGTTACCCAGCATTTGTTCATGTTGGGTTGAGGGAAAACCCCGGAAAAAACCTCAACCAGGTAACTTGCCCCGACCGGGTATCAAACCTGGGCCATCTGGTTTTGCGGCCACAAGCGCTAACCGTTACTCCACAGATGTGGACTTCAATGTGCAAATGGAAATTTCGAAGATTGTAATTATGCATTACATACAACAGAGTGAATTTCCAACATCTTAAAAGTGAAAACCCGTAAATACAGTATATCTTTTCCTTGCCATGATTGCAGGACAGATTTAACCATGGAAAGCTCCCACTTCGGCCAATGCAGCAAGCGTTCCTTATTTGTTGCATGACCTTAGACACTTTGTACCTGTTTGTTACATTCATACAAGGCATAATATTCATGTAGACATCTCTACATTAGATTATTACATTAAGTCTTTATTGGTAACTTTTCAATAATGATGAGTATTTGTACTGCAAAAACTATCTACACTCTTGAAAAATGAATACTTAACTTCATTTATTTACGCCACATAAATACACTACATGCGTTTCTGTAATTTTGGGATTTACTTCTTTGCGTACACTAACCAGTGTAAGGAATGCAAAACACTTCGTTAAATATCAACACAACCCCTCATTTAATTATTTTGCCAACATTCCCACACATTTTACTGTTGGAAGTAATATTTTTTCCTCCATCTTGAGAAAGTTTGTATACAAAAATGGTTGGTTGCTGACAATCCTAGCATCCAGTAATATTCAAATTGTCCTGTGGAATAAATGTTATTCCTTCAACAATTTAAGTCTGATCACTTGCTACTGGCTTTGTTCTTAACCCTAACCAAAACCCACGTCATTGTTTGGTGGAAATGCAATTGTTTAAATTTTTAAAATAATTTTGAAACTGAATTTTGTCACAGAACATGCTTTTTAAGTCCAGGAAAATCTGCTGGCAATTTCTGTGATGAAATAAGGGCAAAGTATGTTATTTTGGCTCAGTGCTTGATGTCAATGTTTTTATTGTCCAGAGAATATTCCAAATAGGCAGAGAATTAACACTTTCTATAGAAGTCCTAGAACAGATATCTGAGCAGAAAACCATCAGAATCGAACAGTCTTTGATTGAAAATTTGAAAGGATTGCCATTGGACTGCTGTCGAAGCATAAAATCACCTTGAAAACGTACTTCGGGATCTATGTCAGTGAGAGAATAAGAAGACTGGAGAAGGAAGATCTTAACTCTACTAGATCACATAAGGAACTCTTGCTGACATATTGACATTGGGCAGTGTGCCTGTGCTTCGCTTGCCAATCATCCTTTATTCAGACAAGATGTCAAAGAGCCAAGTCATGCTACCAATGTTGATATGCCAGCAAAAAGTACTTGCATGGTCGTTTACAGACGAGGTCTGACTATAGATTTTTCTTAGCAATTTCACGCTGCTATAGTGACCATATAGCAATCCTGTCAAATTCTTAGTTTGCAGATACTGATCATTCCACACAGATCTTTGTTTTCTGATACCTGTTCCAGGTCCACTGCTGTGGACTGCATGTCTGACCATGAAACAAGTGGGCCCAGGTTCAAATTCTGATTTGGACAAGTTACCTGGTTGAGGTTTTCTCCAGGGTTTTCCCTCAATCTAGTACAAACAAATGCTGGGTAACTTTTAGTGCAAAACTCTGGACTCATTTTGCTTGCATTATCACCTTCATTTCACTCTGACACTAGATAACCATCACAGTTGAAAAGCGTATTTTACACAAAATACCTGTTCCAAACCTTCTGGAGGAAGAGTGCAGTTTTCATAAGTTAAAACATTAAAAGTGTTAAAAATTTAAAAAAAGATAATATACCTTAATGACAGATGGACCGTTTCAACACCGATGCAGTGTCATCAGTGTCCTTCAAACTACCCTGATGATGACACCACACTGGTGTTAAAACTGGCCCATCTCTCATTAAGGTATATTACCTTTTTAAAAATCTTTAACACTTTTAATGTCTCAACTTAAGAAAGATTTATGGTTTTATTATAAGTGTTAAAGTGAACAACAGAAAACAATGTGAAGTTTTCTGCTCTCTGGAAAATCTGAACAAAAGCATTTATACCAGGCACTGTATCATCATCATTATCATCTTCATCATAGGCCGCAGAGGACCCACAGACTGGACTACCAAGTCACCCGACCTAAATCCATCTGACTGTGCTTTCTGGGATTTTCTTAAGGAAACTGTACACAAAGTGAAGATTCGTGACCTGCACCATCGAGGAAAAGTGTCGTGAAATCATCGTAGACATAATGCACTGCATTGTAATTATCATTAAGTTTCACCTTCAAGCATGTATGGAAATCGGAGGAGATCATATTGAACATAATTTATGATTTAGCCTATGATGTGGGACTTGCCGGACACCCTGTGCAATATCCTGAAGTAATTTACATTCCTCCTAAGATACCCTGTATACCGTATGAAAAATATCTCAGTTGATGTGATCAATAGAACTTCTCTTCAGGTGCAGTTTGAGAAACATTCAACAATTCACATCATAAGCACTGGAGCACTTATCTTATGAAACAGTAACTTAATTATATATATATATATATATATGATTACTATATTAGAGAATATTAACTGTGGAAATAAGGCCAAAAGAAAATTACGCGTATTGTTTTAAAAAAGTTTCGCAAGTTTTAATCGAAAACCATCAATGCCAATTTTCAACAAGACTCAGAATTAAAATTTTAAGTTACAAAGTGCTGAACATACGCGGGTATAAATAATGTTCAGATTGTTATCAAGTCTTTGTTAACTTTTCTAGTGTAAACATAACCTAGTTCCTTAAGAACTCATCTAAATTGCCACCAATTTCTATTCAGACATTTGTTCCATCTTGTCACTAGAAAACAGATTAGGTCCCAATGATGGCAACCAAGTATGGATGAATGTTTTCAACTCCTCAGATGAAATTATTTTCTTTCCAGCATTTTCTTCGGAGGCCCAAAATGAAGCAGATCACTCAAATAAATGCATAGGGAATATGGGAAGTGAATTTCTCACACATTTTGTAACACCAGTGCTTCTGTTCTCATCCAACAGTTTCACGTGGTACCTTCTTCTTCTTCTTGTATCCTGTTGTTCCTAGGTGGAACATAGGGCAGCAGTAAAGTTCCTCCAGCATACGCTGTCGCCTGCCAGCCAGCCAGCCATCCGTTTCACCTCTTTCCAGCTTTTCCCACATCTACTTCCTCCTCTATTGACCGTTTCCATGTTTTTCTAGGCTGTCCTCTCTTCCTTACTCCTTGTGGATTCCAATCAATTGCAGTCTTCTCAATAGCTCCATCTGGCTTTCTCAGCGTGTGGCCTATCCAATTCCATTTTCTTTGTTTTATTTGGTAACATATTTGTGATTGGTTAGTTCTTCTCCGAAGTTCATTTGCTATTATTTCCGGCAATCTTATATTTAGAATACGTCTCAGACATCTGTTGATGAACGTCTGTATCTTTTTATTTATTACATCCGTAATTTTCCATGTTTCACAACCATAGATGAGGATCACGTGGTACCTACCAACAACAAATCTTTCAGTACTGCAGGATGCCAAAAAGACTATGTTAAGACTGGCATTTCGATATGCTACTAACACACTTTAACATCTGGACCATAAACATGTCGATATTTAACTAAAATTGCCTGTAATTGTCTGGACATATATATCGACAATCACATCCTCTAAGGCAGTGGGAAAATTGAAGTTCTTTACATTTTACATATAAAACAATTTGGGCTTTTTTAATTACCTACTGTGACATATAGCGAGAGACAAGCACAAGATCTACTACCGTTTCAAATTAGGTGAAGTATCAACACTATACAAATTGATTTATTTTGGGAGGTAATATTCAACAGATTTATAAATTCATTAACTTTATTGAATATAAATTCAGTGTACATAAAACAAACTTAATTCTATATGCTCTCTAAGAAAATTAAATAGGTTTAACACTAACGCAACAGACTGAAAGAGAAATCTTCGCAGCAGTTGGCATGGGCACATTCTCTTCCTCTTTTCTGTGACTCAATGTGGCTGTGTACCCATCTCGAATATCTAGTATGCAATGAATGCGCTCGACCAATGTAACAAAGTAGAAATTGACACTGTATCAACCTTTGGGATTATGAGGTAAACTAACTACATGGAACACAAAACGGGTAGAGAATTTGTAGTGAGAGACAGCAAGATACAGAGCTTCTAACTATTGATCTCTATATACAAGTCTGAGAGTAAGTTCTATACATGACTTGAGTTGAAATTTCATACAATATATTAAGCAATCCTTACATTAAGTTACATTCATTTGTGCGAAGTTTCACTGAAACAGGCATCCTCCTTGAATGGGAATGTATGTAATAATAAATTTATGAGAGGGAGAGCTACATTGTTCTTTCTAGAACAACAATCATAGCTTCTGTAGAAAAAATATTTTCTTTATAAATTTGGGCCAAATGATTACTGGTATTGGAATACTGAAACACAAACATCTTCAGCTAACAGTGGTAGTCTTGTATCCATCCAATGAGGCGAACAAAACTCCCATTTCACTAATTTACTAATGTCATCTAAAGCTTCTAGCAGAACAAGTGAAAGACAGTAGCTTGTACCACAACCAACAGAATGACGACAAATGTAAAAATATTCACAAGTTTGTGTGAATACTTTTATTTAAATGCACTGAATTCACAAGACAACCGAAAAAACCAATTGTTGATTACAAAATGAATATGCTTTAATTTTCCAGAATGAATAGACTAATTTATGAATGTGATCTGACAGCCTTTAAACTTCTCCCCAGTTTATTTTCATTTCTTCCACCACCTTTTCATCTAAATTTTGTTAAGAGTGGAAGTAAGGAAGGCACTCTGTATCCAAGACATTGACAACTGTCACAATGTTCTAAAAGAGGACGTTAGCAATGTAAAATGTACAACATGAAATGAGAAAACTGGAAAGTGAGACAAATTTGTCTTTCTTCAATTTACTGAATGACAGGAATTTTCAGTTCTCAAGTTTGAAGTTATCCCTCACAGAACAATCGTAAGGTTAAGCTCATGAAATATGGACAAGACCTTAATCATTAATTCTTTAGTAATTTAAACATTGTGATAGATATATTCGTCAAACTTCCAACAAGTAATATTAATTTATTTTCGTAAAATAGACAGAAATTTGTTTGGTTAGAACTCTCAAAGTCTCCAACAGTCAATAAAAAAAATGTCACATCATATTTACTCACATATAAGCCCCAAAATTTGCATGGAATTATGAATACATTTACCTACAACCATAAAATCAATCCCAATAATACGTAAGGAGATGACAACAGAATAATTAAAACTGTCTAACAAGTGTTCCAAATACCTTCATATTTTGAGAAAATTCAAAAGCAAACATATCACAGGGTTGGTTGGGGAAAGGGTTGCAAATTATGTAGGAGAGTGGCTTATATGAGAATAAATGCAGTACTTTTATTTCAGGTTTAAGCACACAATTTTGCTACAAGTTTTCCTTTTGGACATATTTAATAATAGTCGTAATAATAATAATTTGAACGCCTCAAAGCAATGAAAAAACACAGTCCCAGTACTTTTAATCACTGGTTAAATATTTTAAACATATAATATGATTCATGTAACAGACCAGTAAATACTAAATCAAATCTAAGGATACTAAAAGGGGATATAGACCACAACTGATAAAAAATCAAAATAACATTTTGCATTGCTGTGAAAATACATTTTTACACACAATTTACAAAAATGTTATGAAGACAATTTCTATGTGTGTGTATATATGTAAGTTTGTGTAACAAAAAAAAGTTCTTTCTGAACATCAGCTGACACTAATGCAGTTCGTATAGAGCTCTCATATTGGGATTAAGTAGGCTAAAATTTGTTCAATAAAGTTGTTTATTTCAAAGTTGTAGTATAAGTTCTCATGAAATAACACGTTACAAATTATGTATGCATATGTTGTTTCCAAAAGAAACACTTGCAATAGAAACACCTTATAGTTTTTCCAGATGTTTGACAGCAGAACTCTATCAGGAATTTAATAGTATATAACGCCACTAGAGGGCAGCTAAGAATTCGCATCAAACTATGAAAGTCTGAACAAAGGCTGCTGAAAATCCACCACTTGCTTCTTCATAATTACCTGCTGCTATTACTTCATGTCCTGTAGTTCCACGTGAAAGTGTCCCAGGAAAATGATACAATGGTGCGACTTCAAAGGGTTTAAGGTCTGGAATGTCCAATAATAAAGAAGATGGAAATGCAGTCTTGTTCAAGAAAGATAAGCGATACATTCTACAAGTCTGAAATAAACAGCAAATATATTTGCAGATTTCACTTTACCCATATTTAGTGAAAAATTCTAATACTAACTGCAATAGTATTATCTGCAATTAGAGTCAAAGTTTTATCACACCTCACATGTGTGTTACTGTATTGTGAATTATAACAAAATTACATTTTCATGCAATGAAGTTAATAACTGTAATAAATACAGTATTTATAAGATACAAAATGGGATTTTAAAGTCTACTGCATTAAGATGTGTTATTCTCCAACCTAATCCAAATCATGATGCATATATCTATTGACTTTTAGTAGTAAAATATTTCAGACGAGCAACGGCTGTTTAAAAATCCTTAAAAACCATATACTCCCAAAGCACATACAAAATCAGTCATTCTTAAAACGAAGTTGGGACCTACTGAAACCACACTAACAGCTCCGAACTGAATGTGTTTTCCCTAACTTTATTGCAAGGCGACTTCCATCAGATTCTCAAATGGAAATACTCACAATGATCTGGAATGATTCTAGTGGTGATATGGGTCCAAAATCTATGCAAATCTCAATACAAGAGAACAGAATGTAACTATGCACATCAAATTCATACCACGTACATGTGGTTAGACTGATGCTAAGCACTTCATCTTCATTTTCTCTGAGTTTATGAAGATGATTTAGATCAATTCCTATGATTTAAAATCAAATAATGCACTTTGACCCTCTAATAATTCCATAGTAGACTCTCATTCTTTAATTATTAAAGCTGGAAAGGAAAGACAGAAAATCTTTTGTACATATAGACTCAAAGAAAAATATATGATAAGATGGTTTATTATTAATAATTGAAAGTGGTAAATTCCTGGGCACTTGAATCTTGGCTTCTAAAACTGATAGAAGTACAGATGATAAATAAATGTGTATTAAGTCAGAGACATTTAGAAATGTAACTATTCCTCACAGAAATGCATCTATTTCTACTACTTTAATGACAACAATATTGAGAAGAAATGTATATGTTGACTTTTATTGCACACAGACTACAGCCTAAGTTCCCGTAATAATGTGACATCTACGGCAAGATTAAAGTACAAATAAAGGAAGTATTCTTTGAACCGCAGTTCCATAATAGCCAAATGGCAGAGGAATGCCTAGACTTGAAAAAAAAAAGTTTCCTTCAAAAGGTTCTTTGAGACCTAGTACAAAGTTATAGTATTGATAAGGAGTTCTTAACCTTTTTATAGTGTTATACCACCACAAAAGTATGTGGACTATGAGAGTGCCACATTAAAAGAAACAAGACAAAAAAAAGAGGAAATATATAATCATAAATAAAAAAACCCAGAGCCAATGAATAGAAATAATAAGAATAAATGATATGATTTGATTACAATGAATATGATATTATGATGATACTATGGCATGCATAAAGAAATAAAGCACAGCAAATCTTTCTTTATTATAATTCAACTTCCTTGTTGAGTGTTTGATGACTCAGAATTTGTCTATTCATGCAACACAAAGAATATTTTCCCCATAGGCACGTATGCAAATCACAAGATAATGCAATGAGAGTCTACTGTTCTGTAAATGTCACTCATTCCTTTCAAAATTCACACATGTTATAAAGTAGGCCACCAAAATGTTGGCAGTTAACAGACAAATTTTCTGCTAAATGGGGAAAATAACACTGGAAGTTGTAGATGATGTTTGTTGGAAGTAACAATTAACTGATTTCGGCGACACAAAATATCAAATTAACAACCAACCCACACTGGGAAGAAGCTTACAGACACATGTACATTCAACACACTTCTGTCACTGAGAAGACCATTCCATTTTGCGAGATTAAATGTTTAGAAAAATTAATATCTCAAAAGTAAACAAATTGTTCACATCTCTGAAGGTATGCACACAGTATCTGCGATACCACTCCCAAATACACAAGTAGCATATTCGAGTAAAAACTCACCATGCCTTTTTTTTTTTTTTACAATATTTAATTGAATATAACATTCTTAAAATTATTTGTTCCCAAATGTTATAAGTGACACACTTAAAACAGTTCAACATTTTTAGAACAAATATTTTTAAATATAGTTTTTCTGTTAATATTCCTAAAGTCTGTAGAAATTGACATGGGCAGTTTTTGGCTAGACTATGTCATATGATGTGGACTAAAGACGTAGAAAAAGCGTGGTCTTGAATACGGTTTTGTACTTACACCAAAATGGACTGTTTCACTTACTTACACAGAGGTACATTGCAGTTTCACCTCTATGTTTACAGATTAACTAAGGGACTTCACTTCTGAATATTACTGCACTCCAGACACATTCAAATTATTCTGAATGTTTAATAAAACGAACAGAAATAAACTGCCAAGTTTATACAACGACCCAAGATATTATGGTGACTACAAACAAAGAGTCTCAAACTGTGGTAACTTACATTACTACAAAGGTATTATCAATTCTAAGACACTAAATATTTTACTCATAATTTATATGTGGGTTATCAAACACAAACACAGAGTCATCATTTCATTTTATGTGCAGATTTTTATTTTAGTCTAACCCCATATCACATATTATGTTGTGCAGTGTCCAATAAAATCTAGTACCAGTATTTTTATTTGATTGTATTTTCATGACATGGTTTTAAAGCTTCTGAACACAATTGGGTAATAAGCATTTGACTGTAATATTTAAAAGCATTGGCAATCTCTTCACTTTCAGACTGTTCACTGCAGTGCATTAAAAAATGTAATAAATATGAAATATCATGGTTATGTATGGTTTAACTACTCTTATATTTGAATTGGTTTATTTTTCTAAGAATTACATTATGAGGAAAAAATATATGAACAAATTTAAGCCCCATTACAGGAAGCCCACAGGATGAACTCAGGCCTACAATACCACTACCAAACAAAGGGCATGAAAGGAAGTGCCTTACAGTATAGTATGCAGATATACAACTTAACGAATTAACACTGACTCCATGGAGTATGTCTGACTTGCCAACAACACCTCTCCAAGCAACTATCAGCAAATCATCTTGTATTACAACAGCCTACACCTTCCTTTCTTCTTCTTCTTCACCTGAAACAAGAGCAAATGATTCTGTGATGCATGTACCGTATCTCTGTTAGCCTCCCATACTTCATAGATATACAGAATGTTTCAGAAGTGATGGACAAATACTTAGCGATGAAAAGTAAAAACAAAGAAAAGCAAGGAAGTTCCAGTACACACGTTCCACAAATTAACCGTTTACGAGATAATGCCTTTTTGTGCTGGTTGGGGCCTGCTGAATACTAAGGACTAATTCTAACAAAAGCAGTGACAATTTTATTAATTTATCAATCACGAGACAGTAAAATTCATAATTTTGGCTTCAACACCACAGAAATAATAATAATAATAATAATAATAATAATAATAATAATAATAATAATAATGATTTATTTAACCTGGCAGAGTTAAGGCCATATGGCCTTCTCTAACACTCAACCAGGAGTAAAACTGCGTTACAAAAAACACTACAAATTTACAAAGTACACTACAATTTTACACACAAAACTGGAAATGTGTTTGAACATAAGCAAAAGAAATTTTTATTTGAACAACATTGAAGTTTGTGGATAAACAAGGTACAACACAGTATGAAAATGTTAACTGAAGAATTTTACAGGTGTTCGAATGTGCCCAAGCAATCCTGGGTAATTCTTCATTTGCTAGAAGTCCTCTACAATCCGATCCTGCAATTCATCAGGTGTGGTGATGTCTGTTATGTCAATTAGGCTTTTTGCATAACCCCATACACAAAAATCCAAAGAATTTAAATCTTGTGATCTAGGTACAATTCATCAGGTGTGGTGATGTCTGTTATGTCAATTAGGCTTTTTGCACAACCCCATACAAAAAAATCCAAAGAATTTAAATCTAGTGATCTAGGTACAATTCATCAGGTGTGGTGATGTCTGTTATGTCAATTAGGCTTTTTGCATAACCCCATACACAAAAATCCAAAGAATTTAAATCTTGTGATCTAGGTACAGGTCCTCCTGTCCACCATTCATCATATCGTCTGTTAGGTATCATCTCACATTTAGAAGGAAATGGGATGGGGAGAGAGCGGCATACATACTAAGCATGAATTTTGCGCTTTACCATATCCAGGCGCTCGGTTCACTGGTGGCCCAACAAGCAAACAAATATCATCTTGTAAACAGTTAATTTGCGGAACCATGTTTACTGGAACTTTCTTGCTTTTCTTCGTTTTTACTTCTCACCTCTAAATTATTTACCATCACTTTTGAAACATCCTGTATAGGAGTCATTCCAACAGGTGGAGAAAACCTACCACCACTTCCATCTATCAATCGTTGAACAAACTATGTGAAATGTCTATTACAGTGGAAAGTGGCTTCTACATAATGCAAACGCAGGAGATGCCCTATTTTTTTCGAGACATAAAAAGGTAATGAAAGAGAAATTGTGGAGAGTAACGAGTTCTGGAGGAATGATGAAATAAAAATGGGAGAATGCCAAGGAAAATAATCATTAGGGCATATTTTCTTTCTAAACCAGTTAATAGATGGAAGATAAAAACACTCAATCAGTTAGTGCATGTCTATGTGTGCAAGAGACGCACAAATCGCTGGCCATTTTCATTTTTCATGAATCTTTTAAATGTATGTGGAGTTGCTGCATTTGTTGTGGATGAACCTTCATCCTTCGTGCAATCTTGGAAAACACAACAATACGAGATTGTTCCTTGTAGCTGTTGCTGAAAATCTCATCCAACCTCAAATCGAAAGAAGATCTAGAGTAGAACTTCAGTAAAAGCTGTAATGACCATTGCTCCTTTCATGCCAAGCGCTACCACTACAGGAGAGCACTAAAAGGTGTCATATGTGCCCATATGAAAAAAGTCATAAACAAAAACAAAGCTGTGACAATTGTGGTCAATCACTCTGTAATGAGCACAGAGAAGTCACCCATGTGTTTAAAAAGTGTAAGAATGATAACATGTGTGTGTATAAATGTAGATTTAACTAATATATGTGTGCTAGAAATGAGAAAATCTAATATGTGTTGTTTCGCATAAAAAACTACTAAAATTATATCATCTATATACAGAGTGTTTCCGAATTGGTGTTACAAACTTTCAGGAATGATGGCGAAGGGTACATGTATCAATTTGAGATAAGGAACCATGGTCCAGAAATGACTGAGTCGAAAGTTATAAGCAAAAATAGTTGTGTGGAAATGGAATTGTAATTTGGCACCACGTGCCCTCCTTCCCTTAACTTTTGGAACAGTCATGGAAAAATGGTATGGGCCGGATGTCTCCTACGTGGGTACTTGCCCAATACAATCTGTGAGCTTGTCTACTGTTCCCATTGGCTCATCCATATTCGAAAATCAAGTCTGCTTATTCCGCTTTCATGTACTCCTCCATTTCACTAGGACTGATCGACTGTACAAGTTGCAGTGTCCAATTGATCAGTCCTAGTGAAATGGAGGAGTACACAAGAGTGGAATAAGCAGACCTGATTTTCGAATATGGATGAGCCAATGGGAACAGTAGACAAGCTCACAGATTGTATTGGGGCAAGTACCCATGTAGGAGACATCTGGCCCATACCATTTTTCCACGACTGTTTCAAAAGTTAAGGGAAGGAGGGCACGTGGTGCCAAATTAAAATTCCATTTCCACACAACTATTTTTGCTTAAAACTTTCGACTCAGTCATTTCCGGACCATGGTTCCTAATCTCAAATTGATACATGTACCCTTCGTCATCATCCCTGAAAGTTTATAACACCAACAGAAACATCCTGTATATTAACATGAATATTTTGGTTGTTATTATAATTATATCATAATTAAAGAAGTTTAATATTGTGTGTAATAAAATGATTTCCTTCTGTCAATGTATTAAAATGGCATGTGGGTCCAACGGACCCTCCTTGCCCATCTACGTCACAAAAATAGATTGCTCGGAGAAGGGGGCACATAACCATAACCATGTTTACGCCACTTCCTGCCTTATCTCCCAATGATGATTTTGACTAAGACAATTATGGTATATCTTCTTAAGGATGTCTTCTCAGGAACAATTCAAGAAAGTAAACAGTGAATAGGGACATAACTAGTAACAGATCAAGAACTGAATTGTTACGAAGTACAAAAAAAAGATCACTTTTATTTCTGAATGAACTGACTCGGAGATATTGAATATTAACAATTCATTTCAGTATTATGTTGGCAGACATGCCGACAAATATTTCTGATAAAATCTAGAAATCAACCTTTCTAAAGCATCACAATACTTTCTCGTTCACATAATGCGTTATTTAAAATCAATGCTGTCAAAAATACGAAATCAGTTACAACATGTGGTATTAATTACTTGCAACCAAAAGTGTTCAATTCCAGTTTTTGCTAAAGTTACTAAATATATGACACACTAATGTAGCAAAAATGTGTGTTACTGAAGGCTTCTTAGTTGTTTGTGTTACTGAAGGCTTCTTAGTTGTAACATAAGAAATGACTAAAATGCTGCCTTCTACCAATGGAAAGTGTCTTCGAAAATCTGTGATTGTGCTGTGGAGAATATTTCTAATCTTTAAAATTACTTTTTTCCTTTCTTGTATTACAGGCATATCATTAAGCAAAACAAGGAAGGATCCTATAATATATATGCATTTAAATGTGCAAAACTTCTCAACATCAACACCTTCCTCTCCCCTCCCCCCTCTGAAAGCTTTCATACCAAAGAAGAAACTAATATAAACTATGTACCTGCAATGCTGCCCTTGTTGCAGTCTCAAACACTTCCCGTACACCTTCTTTGCTTTTGGCAGAACATTCTAAGTAAGCAAAAGCATTTATCTTCTCTGCCATTGCCCTTCCTTCTTCAGGTTTTACAGGCTCCTGCTTCATCTTGGCGAGTTCCTTTATTGTGTTAGGGTCATTTCTCAAATCCTGTCATTAAAACACCGTAAGAATAGAAGTTCACATTGAATTTACAACCGACAATCATATGTAGGCCTACAATCCTTCCAAATGATTCACTATGAGTCCGTGTAGTCTGTTGATGCAGCAGCTTGTGGTCAATTGGAACACGTTTTATGGGAGAAAAAATGACATCACGTGCATTCGGTGAGTGTGTCTATACAGAATACACTCACCTTAATGTCACAACAAGTTAGCTGTGTGAGGAAACTCATTTCGGACCAGATTTCAGTGTGCAGTTATCTGTTAGACACGTGTGTAGTTGTGGAATAGTGTGTGTAAGATTAATGATAATGTACAAATCTGGCTTTCAGGTATAGCTCCCTGTGAAGCAGACTTGAACAATTTCATGGGAAAAATTGTTCCGGGGCCAGGTATCGATCCCGGAACCTTTGGCTGAATGCACCAACGCTCTACCAGAGGTTAAGAACTTTAAGGAGAAATGGAACTGGAGCATATTTAAATTCTATATTTAGGTCACCTGGACCTAGTGATTTCTTGTTTCTAAAGCTTTGTATTATTAATATTAGATCAAGTGTAATAGCGTCATATTTAGGTCATTTTCTCTGTGTGACTTGGATTGTCCATAAGGCTGAGTAATATTGTTTCCATTTCTGTTAACGTACCTACAGTGATGTATATATTACGCAAATCTGGCTTTCAGGTATAGCTCTCTGTGAAGCAGACTTGCAAAAATGTCATGGGAAAAATTGTTCCTGGGCCGGGTATCGATCCTGGGACCTTTGGCTGAATGCACCAATGCTCTACCTACTGAGCTACCCAGGAACTACACCCGACATCATCTCAATTTATCTCTTTATATACACACAACTCAAGTGGGCTGACAAGACGCAAGAAACCCAACTTTGAGTGCACACAACTTTGGTGTGTTCAGCCAAAGGTCCCGGGATCAATACCCAGCCCCAGAACAATTTTTCCCATGAAATTGTTTACCGATAATGTAGTTTATATAAATGGCACCAGGAAAGTCTATACTCCAGTAAAGAAAATTTGTGGTTGAGACATATATGGTGCACTGTAAGTTCTCAAAGAGTAATTGGACCTACATTTTTTCACAATACAATTAATGCCCAGAAATACAGGTCAAATATACTAAAGCAATTTTTTGAAGAATTGAGTGAAAATGATGGTCAGTACGCATATTTCCAACAGGATTGAGCAACTGCACATAAGGCAAATGAGACTCCCAAAGATTTCCTGATTTGTTGGCTTGAGGCTTTTATTTATGAGGAAACCCAAAACGAAAGTTTATAAAAGCAATCTCCGCACAATTCAGGAACTGAAAGACAGTAATACAAGAGAAATTGGGAAGATCACGGAAAAATAACTTGTACATACATACTTACTTACTTACAAATGGCTTTTAAGGAACCCGAAGGTTCATTGCTGCCCTCACATAAGCCCGCCATCGGTTCCTATCCTGTGCAAGATTAATCCAGTCTCTATCATCACACCCCACCTCCCTCAAATCCATATAACTTGTACATGTAGAGGATAATTATCTGAAGAGATACATGGAATGTGTAACAGTGGAGGGGAGTTATTTCTAACACCTCTTTCAACCAAAGTATGTGCAAAAATGGAAAATTTTAATAGTTAATATTATTTTTCAGAAATTTTAGGATTGTGTAATTTTTATGGCAAGCGATTGGGTCCTGAACTAACATGTATCATGCTGCATCAGCATGCCATATTATCTGCCATGCAGGCTCATAGTAAATCATTTTGAATGTCGTAAGCATCAGGTTACATGCGTCTTTTTAATCTTTAATAAGACTCTCGCCTTCCAAAAATAATATCATTGCTATCAATAAAGTTACGAAAGTCAAAGAAAACTTTTAGGTTATACTTTTTACCTATTAATGAAGAGATTAACCAATGCAAGTTACTTATAACTATATATATATATATATATATATATATATATATATATTGTTGTATAGACATCAAAATTATTTGATTAATAATAATGTAAATCTACCTTATACATTCAAAATCTTTACCTTTTTATTCCCTACAAGAATAATTGGAACATTAGGACAGAAATGTTTCACTTCAGGGGTCCACTTTTCTGGAATATTTTCCAAGGAATCTGGTGAATCAATTGAGAAACACATGAGTATGACATCTGTGTCAGGATATGACAAAGGGCGCAGTCTGTCATAATCTTCTTGTCCTGCTGTATCCCACAATGCCAATTCAACCTGAAACAAGTTAACAAAACCAGTTAAATACCTTTTAAATGTGGTAAAAATGTGTACTTTGCAGGACACTGCTGAGTAATGATTAGGACCTGGAAGTTCATGTATTTGTATGCCCTCTCCCCCCTTCCCAAGGTTTTAAGTATATTCTGATGAATTATCTTAATGAACCATCAGTATTTCACCAAATTATGCTTGATTTTATGTTCGATATAAGTGCTTATTTCAGCAAGTCATTACTGTAATATGTTTATGGTATTTCAGACACATTTAAACAATTTTTCTCTCCAATATAAGAAAGTAACACTTTTAACATGGTATTGGTTCTCAAAACTAACTACATCAAACCACTTGGAATCAAAACTCGAGGTCAAGGAACATGACTGTGAGATCCTGATGGCGATTTCATCACATGATGGAGAAGGAACAAACACTTGGACATACAACATTCTTGATAGAAAATTCTCCACCATTCTTGAAAATGACTTATTTATTACAATATATGCCCACAGTTACTGTATATCATGTGATGTGAAAAGTTTTTCGACATTCAAAGCCATATTGAGGGGCAAAAAAACGAGATTTTCAATTAAAAACCGCCATGTGTTGTGAAATGCAACTCATCCCTTTTCCTAGACTGACAAAATAAATAACGCAATAAGTAAAATTAACAGCAACCTCGACTCAATTTGGACAGACTCAGAAACTTCGACTTAAAACTAAATTCAGAAAAATCACAGTCAATAATTGTGGGTCACTCACATTTGTTAAACAATGAACATACCAAATCTTTCTCCCACTGAAATAAATGACACCGAAATTCTGTTTGGTGAATTAGAAAAAGACCTAGGTATATACATATGATGAAAGTTTAAATTGGTACACGCATGTTGCAGAAACTCGCAAAAATGTATTCTCACTAATCCACTCGTTTAAGTGATTAAAGAACTTTCTACTATTTTCCCTGAAAAAGATTTGAGTGCAAACACTTGTGATGTCTCACTTCGATTACTGTGATATTTTGTTTACTGACCTAAATGATACCTTGGCACAGAGACTGCAACATGTTCATAATATGTGCTTCTGTTTCGTCTGCAATATTCGTCATGTAACACCATCCCTCGAAATGTTGTCCTGGCTTCGTCTAGATCATACAAGAATCCACTGTCTTTTCCTTCTCTTTCATATATTACATTTATCCACTTCTGCCTATCCTGCACCCCATTTTAAAAATGTATCCACCCACTATAATATATTAGACACACGATTACAGCACTTCTCAATACTATCCATACCTTTCCACCAATCATCCTCACTCTTATCTTCTTTCACTGTAACTCTTTCTCGACTTTGGAATTTCCTACCGAGTAACATCCGAGACTGTCAGACATCAAACGAATTTAAGAATAAATAATAGAGTTATTTAACAGTTAACTCTCGGTAGCATAATAGTAGTTTCGATTTTGTCAATTTTTTAATGGTTTTATATATATATATATATATATATATATATATATATATATATATATATATATGTTGTTTAGTCAACTGTCCAAAAACTAGTCTGAACCTCACAAATGATACCAATAAGACATCACTATGAGGCAACTAAGCCAGGACATAATGGGGTAGGGTGGCCATTTCCTTTTCCCCTCCATTACATACATCACCAACTAGCTACATATTACACTAATCAGACTTCAGATGTATACAAAGAACTATTCTTCCTCTGATACATATTGTCAAGTGAGATGTAATGCCTTACTACTACTCTTATTATCTACTATTACTACTCACTGTCATATTGTTGTTGTACGCTCCAGATATTATTGTAATTACTGTAATATGTAAACCTATTGTACTCAATTAGAGTCTAGCTTGGCAAAAGAGAAGATCTTCTGGCCTTAACTCTGCCAGATTAAGTAAATAAATTATTAAATTATCAGACACCAAATCAAAAGGTTCAACTTCTAAGCAATGAACTTATGTTTACACTCATCTAACCTAACGTGGTATCCCAGAAGAAAGATTTTAATTCATATTTGAGGCACTCAGCGCACAAATGGCCCAGCTCAAAAAATTAATTTCCAATTTACCTCTTTGAAATAGTGCGCGAAATGCGATACAGAAACGAAACTTTTCCTGAAATCTCATGGAAAAACTGAGAATGATGATTAGGCCGATTTACACTTTGAAGAGAACAATATGAGCACTTCAAAGTAATAAACTCAATATGCAAATTTTGTGGGTTGGGGCTGTTGCACTGAGTGCCTCATTTAATGGAACAGTTTGAAGTTATGGAAAATATAATTGCATCCATAGTCTGTAGGGCATGGAATTCTGAATCTAATGACCAGAACTTTAGAAAATTGTATGTTTTTATTCATTTAGCATATTGATAAAGTTATCGCTTGCTAATGCATGCTGTCTGTATATTCTCTGTTGATATAATTATGACGATTTGCTGTGTTTTTGGTTGTTTTAATCGTTCTGAAAATCATCGGAAGAGTAATGTAAGTTTTCATAAACTTTCGAATAGAGAAAATTCTCCGGAATGGTATAATGCATGGCTTAAAAGAACCAATCCCAAAGACTTCTTTCCAAGCAATTATTCACTTGCATGCTCTGTTCATTTCACTGAAGACGACTAAGAACTATCTTGCCTCTTAAAACACAGTTTACTTCAAACTAAAGAAAGCAGAATTTTAAAACAATGTTATTCCTTCTCTGCATTTAAGGGGACAGAAAGAGTTATTAGATACGTCATTAAAAAAACCAGATAAGACTGACGTCCTATATATAGGATACAGAACGTTTTATTTTTTTAACTTTGTTGTGTAAGATTTTCATAGTTGGCAACCATGATACCATAATCCTTATGTGTTACAAATTGCCTCCAAGTTTTGTTCTTATATTCAGTCTGTCATAGTCACTGTTGTGAACATATTTGTGTGAGTCACGGCTGTGGAGCAGAAAGTGTTGTTCTCAAAGTCGGTATATATCACATGCTATAGATATAATGCTTTTGATATTGATAGGGCATACTCGTATGATGTTTTTTGTATATAAAATTCATAATTAGATTCAATTTTTGATTTAGGGTTATGCCATATCATAGTAAAGTTAGGCGTACTACAAGTAGTACGTGGGTCATAAGAGGGAACATTTCGTGAGACTGATAGTACTCATTTTATTATAGGGGGTTTTCACTAAATGAAGGCTTACAAATGATTCAGAACGACCAAGTTGCTATATACCTAAGTGCAATAACATTTCCATCCCCATTTTACCACCAACAAATTGAGGGGTTTGCCGGAAAAAGGGCGTATACTTCATTATGGCGAATTGAGATACATGCAATCTAAGATTTTAAAACGCACCTGAATAAAATATTATACAAGTACGAAGCCCTGTCCTGCAGGTATGTACAGTATAATCAAAACAAAATTTCGCTACTATAATTATTCACTACATTTTAAACCGTTTTCCCGAAGAAGGGCGTATAGGTCTATCCACCTTTCTTCCGGCAAAGCCCTCAATTGTGTGGTAATGTAACTGATGAGGATTCTGGTGATGAAAAGAACTCTACAATTGACAATATGCCTGGTAGTCAGTTGCAAGCTGAGACGGAAGTAACCCTCAACACACAAGAAGAGGGAATGGATGATTATGATAACGGAAGTCATATTGGTGGGTGATGAATATAGTAAAGGCAATGGTGAGAATGGGAGTAGAAATACTAGTGATTCAGCAACCAATATACAGATGAAGAGAAAGAATAATAAATTTCAAGTGGGAAGAAGGTGACATACAGTAGGGAAATACTGATATTTTTCCCACTAAACTCGGAACCTCAACAAACTTTTCTCAATCACAATTATTTGATGATTATATTATTGATATGCTGGTTAAATTTACTAACCATTACACAGCACAGAAGAATTTCATTGACGATGTTGCCAATAGTGAAATGAAAATATTTATTTCACTATTGGCAACATCATCAATGAAATCTACCTAGGCACCAAATGTATTGGGAAAACAGCTTGGATACCCATAACCCACTAGTCGTTGTGAATGCAGTGCCTCGCAATAGATTCAAATTTGTAATGGCTAATTTCCACTCATGCAATAATGATGAAATTGTTGCAGCTAATAAATTTGCTAAAGTACGGCTCTTATTTCATCATCTGAACAAATACTTTCAGGAATATGCTCCCCATAAGGAAAATCTTTCTGTAGATGAAGCAATGGTACTTTATTTCGGGAAACATGGATGCAAACAATTTATCTGGGGAAAGCTTATAAGGTAGTATGGATATAAAACATGGACAGGGGCTATTAAAGATTGATATATATTGTGGATAAATTCATACCAAGGAGCTGCAACTAGTGTCTCAGGAGAGAACAAGAATCTGGTTTTGGATGCTAGCGTGACTCTTCAATATGCAGATGCAGTAACAAACCTGGTGCATTATCCTAACACTTATTCTTTGGTAACCTTTTCACTTCAGTACCACTACTTTCAGAGTTACATAGAAGGGGCATATAGGGTACGGGAACAATTAGAGAAATGCGTACATCAAAGTGTTCTTTGCAGGAATCAAAGAAAATGAAGAAAACAGCACATAGAACATATGAGTATAAAGTAGAAAAGAATGAGAACATTGTTGTCACAAAATAGAATGATAGCAGCATTGTAACTATTGCTTCCAATTCAATTTCCGTGAACCCAGTGCACACAGTTTCAATATATTCTAGAAATTTGAAGAAGAAAATGTCCGCGAAACAGCCCAGTATCATCTATCACTACAACAAAAATATGGGTGGATCAACATGTCCGTACGAAACATCTATTAGGAGCAAGAAATGGTACTTTAGTCTGTTGATCCACTGCACTGATGTAGCAGAACAGAATGCGTGGCAGCTATACAAGATAAACTCCAACGAAAAACTCGATCATCTTGCATTTCACAGACGTCTTGTCTTATCTGTTCTCAAATCCAATGCTCGACATGTACAGTCAAGACGTAGACCATCTAAGACTGAGCAAAAAGATTCAAGGTTTGACGGAAATAATCATTTTGTGGTATCTCAAGAAAAACAAACTCGATGCAGGCAGTGTCACACAAAAACAACAACAAGCTGTATGAAGTGTGATGTTGGTGTACATGTAAAATGTATTCTTACATACACCATGAACATTCTTGAAAATTACAACACTCTCATTGTGTGTGAATGATATTATAATTTTGTGTTAATCTGATGTATTGCTAAGTTAAACTATTTATATATGTTAGTGCTAAAACGATTTATGTCATGTTTTTTTTATGCTGATATGACTGATGTCACTGAAAATCTCGGATACTATGAGGATAAAATACATAAAAACAGCTTTGCTATGTTAGGCCTAAATCAATTACTACAATTAAATAATTCATACAAAAAAATCGTATTTTTTTTAACAAAAAATAATTCAGCTTTATCTGGGTTAAAAAGGAAGAAAGAAGACAGTGCTTATATAAGAAAAAGAAAATAGTATGCGAAGCAATAATGGAATTGGAAGCAAGTACCAGTTTTCAGTGTTGTGAAGTTAGTTACGAAAATTTCGTAAGGGGTATTCAGATAGACGAATATCAAAAAGAAGAAGATTCAAACAACAAAGAAACACAACCTTGCACCAACTTGTCAAAGTGGTGTAAAGTGTGACATGGGACGTGAAATATATAGAGATTTTGAACAAATGAGAACTCTAATGAAAGAGCGACAATCCAGAATAAATCATTTGCATTATAGGACAGTGACAGTGGTGGAACCAAAGAAAAAATGGAAAGCGACGTGTTTGCCGAAAGTGAAGGAGTGAAAATTAAAATGTTTTTTGTAATGTGGGAATGTCTCCTGTTTCTTTTTGTTTTTGTATGAAATGTGGTAAACTGATCATAAATGTGTGGTATTCAAAGGAAAACTTGAATAGACAATCTTCAATGTGTGTGAGATTAGCTTCATCCATGTATGTAAATGGTATGGAGTTTTCACTTTTCAAATGTTTTTGTCAAACGATAAACTTTGGGACAGGATACATATTACAGATTGGTAAAAACTTATATCAGTCCTGGAATTAGGAGAGTGTGGGGGCAAAAAAGGTTTCAGGAGCTGTGATTCATCATCAATAATGGTAAAGTTCACAATATCTCTAAATAATTTAACAAATCTACTTACTCATTACTTCAGTCGAAATATTCAATGACTCTCTTTGCAGCTGCTTGAAAATGTATATAGTTGCCATCAGTTTCTGGAAACCATTCTCTTATTTTACTCACAACACAGGAAGGTATAACACGTCTATTTTTCTTTCCTAAAGATTCCCATGAATTAATCCAATATACAAACTGTCTATAAGTCACACAGCGAAAGATTCAGTTTTCCTCTTTTCTCAGTTCACTTTTATCATACTCAGATTCTACCCTAACCATCAGTAAATGTCTAGCTGTATTTAGCATATCTATATTTAGAACAACGTTTTCAAAAGAATCGTGAAAAGTTACACACTCTGCACTGACTTTGATATTATTTATGCTAACACTTTCGCAACAATAACACTCTTCTCCTGTTGACTCACCACAATTACACCACTCTGTGTTATTGTTTCTGTTCTCAAATAAACTAACTTCTGGCACTTCTACGCAACGTTCCTTCTAGGGTTCGAACTGGTATGGTTTAATTCCTGCCATCACCTTGGAAATATTGATTAAAATTAGCTGTGACAAATATAGCTGTTTAATTTAAGACTGCGTAGCATTTGTTGTTGCACCACTGTATGTAATCTCTTCCATTGGACCAGAGACAGCTGCCACATCATTGCCTCCAGCAGGCCATATTACAGAGTCAAATAAACAGTCTTCCAGTCATCATACAAAATAGCGGTTTTTTGCGTTGCTATTCTCTCAGTGTCAACTTTCTTAATAATTAATAATGTAACTTTATGTTTTTGAACTGGACAGGGCCTTTAAGATAGTTACTTCCTCTCTTGCCATTACAATTAAATTGCACTGAACTGAATTCCATGACACCACAGCTGGATGAGAGGGCAGGATTGCTACCAGATAAAGAGATGCTGCATGATTCGAGCTGCTTAGTCTCACATGTGTTATTAATCAGTTTCACTGTAACTACAGTTCACCTCCTATTATGGCTCCCCAATTATTCTGATCCAGACCCTATAGGGTATGTAAATGCAGGAATAGAAACTGGGACCTTTTGCTTCATAGTCAGGCAACCTAACCTCTGCAGCAAGTAGGAAATTTTCCATAAAATGCAAGTGTTGTTTCCTTCAAATTTATTCGTGCATAAATCTTTAAGAGCAAAGTTTTATCTAAAAGGTTTCCAATAATTGGAGACATACTTCTATAAAAAGAAAATTATTACTAATAAATTGCATGCACAGTAATGTAGAACGTCAATTTAGCCTATCTCTAAAATAATAATAATAATAATAATAATAATAATAATAATAATAATAATAATAATAATAATAATAATAATAATCTCATAAATACAGAAAACCAATTTTAGTGTTAAACATATTTATGACCTATTGTTTACACAGTGGGGAAAAAAATTAAAGGTCTTACAAAGGTACAAAACACGTGCCCCTGGATTAAAAATATTCGATGCAATCATTCAGGCACTGAAATTTGTATTACTTGCATGGTAAACGTATATTTTTTGACATCATTACAGAACATCGTAATACAATATACTGGAGAAATAAATTAGTCAATTAAAATAGGTAAAACACGAATAAATATATTTTTATTCTTTATTAAGGAAATTAATAAACAAAATTGTGGAACAAATCTCGTATATTCGGTTAGTAAGCCCAGCACATAATAGTTAATACCTCTACTATTGGCTTTCAACTTCACAAGTTCATCTTAATACACGCTAATGAATAAGTTCAAATTATTAAGCTTATTAAAATAGTGAACTCTATTTACCTGTTTTCCATCGACTTCTATGTCAGCTACATAATTTTCAAAAACTGTAGGAACGTAAACTTCTGGAAACTGATCCTTACTGAAAACAATGAGCAGGCAAGTTTTACCACAGGCACCATCTCCGACAATGACCAGTTTCTTTCTTATAGCAGCCATGTATTCTAAAAAAAGAAGAACAATTTTACACAATAAGCAATAATGTAACATGCACAGACACTCCAGCACAGCAATTCTACATAATTCAACATTACTGGCATGCTGGATGAGGGACGGCATTGATTTGAAGTGTCTGTGCATCATGAATCAACAAACTCCAACACATGCAGTGAAATTTCGTCTCTATATGAAGTCTAAATCCTTAATTCTTCTCTAGCTTACAAAGGAATGTAATTGGCATTTTGATAAGTTAAAGATATCAATATAGTCTTTATTTATTCTTCTATACCTTACAAAGGAATGTAATTTGCAGTTTGATAGCTTAAAAGTAGCAGACTTTTATAGCTTCATTATCTTAATGGCTTTGTGTGTGTGTTTTTTCTCCATTATGTGACAAATATTATCATGCACCAACTTACTGGATTATGAAATACCTACAGAAAAAATACTCTTTTTAAAGAAATTTATACAGCAGAACCCCGATTATCCGTCACCCTATTAACCGATTGTTGGATTATCCGTATGTCATTCTCTCCTTTTTTGTTGCAGAAAAAATATCGAGTACTGCACAATACATTAGTACGTATTTTCTTTTTATAGAGAGTGATATTACAAGCCTTTGTCCTTACACATTATGACCTACTGTTCGAGTGACCTGTTTAATTTCTCTGCAAAATGTCTTCCAGAAGTGCAAAAAGAATACAATATGTTGTGCTGAGTATCGAAGAGAAGTGAATATAATTGAGTGATTTTGGAAAAGAGGAACTGTGATTCATCTCACATTGGAATACGAAATTGGAGTTACAACTGTGCGAGATTTAATAAAAAAAACAAGGATAAAGTGTATAAATTATTTAAATCTATAACATGAGACCTATAGTTTTCCTATCTTTTCACAGAAATCCATCACAGGAAGTTTCCTTGACCCTTAGAAACCCGTCATTGACATTCATTCATAGTGTTCTGTCACTGTAAACCCAGCATTCTCCAGTCTTTCCTATTTTCTGCCTTCATCTTAGTCTTCGCATATGATCCACATATCTTAATGCCATCTATTATTTGATATCTTCTTCTGCCCCGAAATCTTCTCCCGTTCACCATTCCTCCCAGTGAATCCTTTAATAGGCAGTTTCTTCTCAGTCAGTGACCCAGCCAATTCATTTTTCTCTTCCTAATCAGTTTCAGCATTATTCTTTCTTCACCCACTCTTTCCATTATACTTAAAACTTCTGATCCACTACCTAATGTGTTAAAACATAAGAACATGGAGAAAATTACATAGCATTATGCAACACTTAATTTATGAAAGTCTTCTATGGTACGGATTATCCGATTTTTTCGATTAACCATTCAGCTCACCCCCTTCATTACCACGGATAATAGAGGTTCTACTGTAATTGTAATTTTTCACAAAAATGGGGGGGGGGGGGGAATGCACGTTGCAAAGGTAGAGGAGGATGAGGAAAATGAATGTGAAGAGTTTAGCATTCAGTTAAAAAAAAATATCCAAAATTTAACAGTGTGTAGTTAAATACATAAATGATCTCCACCCACAATAGCAATAATTACAAATTAAATACTATTAAAATGTGGCCGCAAAATGTACGGATTGTAAGAGAATAATTTATAAACATTTTGCAGCCTTCACAATTGCTTGGTATTGCTGCATGCTAAGTGCAGTTGATTTCTCAGTGGTTAATTTTCATTGTTATACAATACATATAAAAGGGGATGTTAAATGACTACCATCTTGTTACATTGTAAATTTTGGGTAAGGTATAGCATTTTTTACACATACAAGCTATTGACACCTAATACACTTGAAGAAATAAAATACTATTAGGTCTTTAATCGCAACTTCAATTATCGTAAGAGAAATTTCACTAGACTAAACAAATCAGGTAACAAGTTCATATAACAAACTCGTTAAAATTGTATTCACTTGAAAATAATTTGATTTTAATTTATCTCTCCATTCTCATTTTCATAAAAAAGAATAAGGTATGATGTCAAGAATGTAAGAGAAAACAAAATTACAACTAGCCTAAAAATCAACGCCATAATAATTTTTTGTTATAAGTTTTATGTGAATTCTTCTAAAAGTTGCAAAGATTTATGTATATATATTTTTTTAACTTTAACTATCATTCAAGACGCACAAAAAATGAAATCATTTACTATGCACCCAAATGTTAAAAACTATATTCACACTTTTTTTCTGGATTGCATACACCAGCGTTGATGGCTAAGAAGTGATACCTCATATCTACAAAAATGACCATTTAGTTTAACTACATTAATATTTAGTTTTACATATCTAATTTTATTACTAAAATTGTTACATTAATTATTTGAACTATATAATTGTTGCACAATTCACTTGTATTCTGATCGTGATGAACTGTAGTTCAGCAGCAGATGAAAATTATTAAATTTTATTAGTAGTTAGGCCTATGTTCACAAAATTGGACAGTTAACTAATATTTTGTCCTCGGGTAGAAGATCTTGCAAAGCAGAAACATATATAAAAAGTTTGTATATTTCGAGAAAAATTAATTTTTGAAACAGTTTGATTCACCTGCAAATTTACATAAATGTACATATATGAGACATCACTTCTTCTCCATTGAATATCTTTTATAATTCCAAAATAGTAGATATCAGATTTCATCTATAAATTGGTCCATTGAGGTAGGATTTATGTACTTAGCAAATTCGCATAAAACAATGTGGGCGGGTGAAGAGAGTTAAGTCAAAAAACATGATTTTGAGATAAATTAATTTTAAAGTTTGATACACTGATTACACAGTAAAAATATATCAAATTTCTTCACTGATTATATTCCTCCTCACATACAGATAAGACAGATAAACTTTATTGCCAAAGGCATAAAAATGCATAGACATTATCAATAAAATACATTTAAATACATTAAAATTACAATGAAGTCAAATAAAAGATACATTAGGCAAGCGTTCAAAGTCCCACAAGTGCATCCTCTAGACCAGCCCTGCACAAGGTTTGCACTCTCCGAGCCGGCTCACAGCTCATGAGCGGAATGCAGATATTAGCTGCACTCTGTATAAGGGTGGACTGGAAGAAGGGGTGGATCTCGTACAAAATGTACACAAAAGGAAGTACTATTACGAGTGCTTAAGAAATGAATTCCCGTTCAGTGTTTGCAAAACTATTTTCGACTATTATTAATTAATAAAGAAATATTTATTTTACTGAAATAATAGAAATTCCATAACTACTTAAATGTACAATATCATTTTGTTATATTTTTATTTATCAGTACATCAAAACGAGGTTTTATGCTGTTGACAGCTCAAAGGAACAGTAGCCTATTGATCGTAATGAAACATCAGTTACAGATGTTCGATGTCTGCCTTTATTAAAGTTGATTATAGAAAACAGTTCCTCACAAATATAAATGTTGAGCAAAACATAGCAATCATTTTCACAGCCAGCTTGTGTAGTCGTGGATATTATTGCTAAAGTTTAGTCTTGTAAAACTCAACCAGGCTAGTAGTATTATTCAAACGATCTTTAGCCCTTAAGTCACATTGAAGATCAATAAGTTCGAGCAGTAAATCGTTAAATGTTATGTTCCGCCTTTTAGTTTCCTCCATACTGTACTGTAGCAGTAGGTAAGCAACGTGAACAGTTACTGAAAATAGGCCTACACACTGCACTCCACTAGATAACTGAGTGGTCGTTTCCCTCTCCTCTACCCATAGCAAGTCTATGTCATTCTGACGTATCTTCCTCTCCGTTTCGGCGAGTGGTAAACTCAGCTCTCCCGCTCGTTGAGCGCTGTTTGTGCAGGCCTGCTCTAGACTGTTGGGACACAATTCTATTAATTTCTTTTTAATATACTTCCTGAATTTAAGAGTATTATTTGTATATTTAATATCCTCAGGCAAGCTATCGTAAATTTTAACACCAAAAACCATGTAAGTTCCGCTAATATTATTTTGTAAGGTGATGTACCGGAATATTTAAATTATTTTTATTGTGAGTATTGTATGATGTTGAAAGAAAGATTTGAATAAATTAATTGCAATACATTATAAATATATATCATAAACAGTAAGAATATTATAACGTAAAAAATATTACCTACAAGAAGTTCTACTATCAATACCTGCTTTGCACCTGACAATACACTTCTGAGCCATAAAAATGTCATTCAACATGGTTCCAGATACCCAAAAACAAATGCCATATGAAAGCCTTGATTCAACTTGTGCAAAATAAAAAGACTTTAAAACGTCATGATCAATTACAGTCCTCAAAATACGAATTTGATAACAAATAAGTTACTGTTAAGCTTAGAAATTAAACCTATACAGTGGGGTTTCCAAGACAGGTTGTCTCTAAGTCCAGTTCATTTCCATCTTAAATAATAACAGAAGTATCATCAATTGATATCAGTTTTCAAGATAAGAAACAAACCATTTTAGTACTACCTCACGAATACCATTATCTTTCAAGCTTAGCAAGAAGAAGGTTGATTCACACAGTCAAAAGCTCTGCTAAAATCACAAAAAATTCCAACAAAAGGCTTACCATTATCAAGAGTAGACAAATTTTCATTGAATATGCTATAGATAGCAGTACTAGTAGACTTATTATGAAGCTCTTAAGGATATTTCATCCCGCATCGTGGTCTAAGGCATCCTGCCTAGGACTCGCATTACAGAATGCACGCTGGTTCAAGTCCTCATGGGGGAAGAAATTTTCTCATGAAATTTCGGCCAGTGTATGGGACTGGTGCCCACCCAGCATCGTGATGCACTTGGGGAGCTACGACAGGTAGCGAAATCCGGTTACGCAAACCAGCTATAAAGGCTGGAGGGCTCATTGTGCTAACCATACGATACCTCCATTCTGGTTGGATGATCGTCCACCTCTGCTTAAGAATGTGGCCGTGAGGCCAGCAGCCGGCTGGTTGGTCTTGGCCCTTTGTGGGCTGTAGTGCCACGGATTATTATCTTAAGGATATTTCACAAAATAACTTTTAACTCTTAACTTGTGGTCATACAGATCCATGTTAATTTCATAAATAATGTACTCTCTATATTTTTATTTAGAGAACCTTGCTGCTCTATCTACCTTCTATTTGGCATATCATGAGTAATTGTACAAGCTGTATTATTATCGCAACAATAAATGTCTATAATTAAGATTAAACATAGACTAGGGTCTATGTGGCATCAGGACATCAGTTGCTTCACAATTCAGAAAATGACAGATTGCTCTGAAACTGTTGTTGTTGGCAGCGATCCAGAGTGTCATGCAACTGTAAACAAGTGGCTAGAAGAGGAAAGCAACTATAACATTGATGAAGTCGACAAGAATGCCTTTTGCACATGAGAGTGCTCACAAATCGAATTCTGAAATACAGGAAGAAAATGAACATGATGATGAAAATAGTGAGGACAAGAGTGAAGACTTTTTAGCAAAAAAAATATATTACAGTTGGAATAGGTTCAAGTGGTCCACCATTACAGTAATCCAAAAGCAAATTTCAAAACCAAAAACCAAAATATAGTTATGCATTTTTCCCCAGTTTGAAAGCCATGGCAAAGCTTCATGGGACTTCTCCCTAACCGCTTCAAAAATTAAATTTATTATTCATCAAAGTAAAGACTACTAAAGTGATTATACGAAAAAAAAAAAAAAAAAAAAAAAAAAAAAACCCTTCAGAAATTAGAAGTAATTTTGAAAAAGGTGATTCTAAATCTTCATCCCATGCCATAGCAGCATGGTCTAAGGCATCATGCCTAGGATGCGTGTTACGGAATGCGTGCTGGTCTGAGTGTTCATGGAGAAATAATTTTCTCATGAAATTTTCTGCCAGTGTATGAGACCGGTACCCACCGAGAGTATTGATGAATTTGGGGAGCTATGATAGGCAACGAAATCACTGCTTAAGAATTAAATTTTGAACACCCATTTCAAATAATGTTTCATGGAAAAGTGATTTTAGTCCACTGTCACTAAAAAGCTCAATCAATTGGTCTACCCGGTTACTGTTAAAGAATATACTCAACATTTCTTATATCTGTTGGAATGATCTTTCTCTTAAAGAGTCAACATTTTTGTAAGGATCAAAAACAGAAAAATAGTCATCTTGCATCGACAAATTTAACTCATTAAGTTAAATATATCACACAAGTAACCTAACTTCAGAAGGTTATCCATTTTGAGTCATTAAAGTACTTTGTATGTGGTTAGACTCTATTGTTCAATATTTAAAGTAATTCATTCATGACGTAATTCAGAAAAAAATATGAGCACAAATCTAGGACATGAGATGTTTTTTTATATCTCCTGAGAAAAGTTTAGTTTTCTAGACATGTGAGGTTTCTCAATATTCTGGTTCAAGAACTTTGAGCTTCCACTCCATACTGCGTAGTTCAGTCTTCTAGGCACAATATTCAACCCAGGTTTCATCTATGCTTACAAACATGTCAATGAAATCCTGTTTGTTTCTTCTGTACGTTGTTAGCAGATAATGACTTACAACTTGAGACTGCTTTTACGTGAG
This sequence comes from Periplaneta americana, assembly GCF_040183065.1. Lineage (NCBI taxonomy): Eukaryota > Metazoa > Arthropoda > Insecta > Blattodea > Blattidae > Periplaneta > Periplaneta americana. The sequence goes on from NC_091126.1 coordinate 50,371,256, forward strand.
AGTTAACATTCTTGGCACCCATCTTGCCGTTATTTTCTTCAATGCTGATTCTTTAGTCTCTTGCTCTGTACCAAAAGGTTTCTTCTACAATTTTCCCCATATGCACTCATCAGTCTCCATCACGAGATCGTGGATTCTAACAAAAATTTACTGCACAGTTATAGTCACTGGCACATATTGGTCTTCACACGATTCTCTACCACACTTGAACTCATGGCACTATCATCTGATTGTCGCTTGATACATTCACCCCAAGTCAAAAGCCACGGTAGATTTGAGTGGGACTCAATATCCTTTTTTTTTTTTTTTTATGGTACTTTATCACAATTCTTGCTCAGTGTATTTCATTTCAAGACTGTCTCCCAATGTTACAATCTAATAGCTGCTGTGACATAATTGTGGGCATAAGATAGAGGATTGTATTTTAGTGTTAATGTCCACATAAAAAAAGTAAAAAGGTATCCCCGTAACATGCCATGAAGGCACTTGGGGGGCATGGAGGTAGAGCCCCATGCTTTCCGTGACCTCGGCACTACAATGAGATGGTGTGGTCGGCACCACGCTCTGACCGCCTTTTACCCCCGGGAAAGACCCGGTACTCAATTTTATAGGAGGCTGAGTGAACCTCGGGGCCGTTCTGAAAGTTTGGCAACGAGAAAAAATCCTGTCACCACCTGGGATCGAACCCCGGAATGTCCACATATAATGTTAATAACTTAAACGTAGGAAATAAATAATGCCACGCAATTTTAAACTGTATCAGAGTTGGAGCTAACTGATGAGACCACGTACTTAAATGCTATCCTATTACTTCAAACACTGAAAGATAATTTTCTGCCTACAAACTTGTTCCTACAAGTAAGTGCAATACACTTACTTCAAAATAAGCACAAAAACTCATTCCTTTGTACTGCAATGCATACTACATCCAAGCAGATGACTGAATAGGATACAGCATGATGCAGAATTAAAATCAGTAGCCTTTCAACGACTGTTTATGATTTGGCAAAGTTTCAATAATTAATCAATTATGCACTGCTATTGTCAATGCTTCTTTTATTTTGGCACTCTAGATATATGCATATTGTGACAATATTTATGCATAAATTATGCCTACTAATAACTTTGAAATAACAAAACAATACGTAAGTTTCAATAATTGAAATACATTCAAAATAAGCTGTAAAGCAAAGACAAAACTGGGGAAAAGTATATAGAATTAAATAGACGAGGTGCCCTAATTTTAAAATAAGCTTTATTCAGGCCGCTCTTGCAGACTTTCACTGAAAGACATTTGATGTCAAAGGAGGATTACGATTATTTTCGTATTACACAGCCGAATCATCTAGTAGATAATATAAAATATGATGATGAACACTGATCATCTGTGGTCAGTCACTTATTATGTTCGCAAATATTCAGTTCTTCCTCCTCCAGTGTTGGCTTGGTTATCTTGCTCTTAACCCTTCTCTGGGCAACCTGGGTCCGGCACTCCTATTGTTGTGAATAAAATTAAAGCTATAGTTTCTACCTACTTCAAATTTCATGACTTTAATTTCTGTGTTTTTTATATTTAGGGAGAAGGAAAATAATGTATTTTACATACATGTTCTACAACACTATTACTTCTTTAAAGTCTTAACTGGGCAAGCAGGATCTATTCAACCATAGTGTATTGTATTGGTTTTTCTTACTTCGTAACGAAGTTTCACTCTTTTAAGCCATTCAGTGATAATGTGACAATGGAATGTTAGCAAATTATTTCCGAACCTCAACAACAATGACAGTTTTGAAATAACAGACCAATTATGCATTATAATAAATATAAATGTCAGTGTGAAGTTGTGCTAGACATAATACAGTGTAGTTTATAATAGAAAGAGTGAAAATCTCCCACATTTACATTATTTTATAAGGGAGTAATTATTATGAAAAAGCCAAAGAAACAAAGGTACATTGTTTGGATGTTACAATATATTTGAATGCATCTTAGTTATGCTGTAATACTGAATAGTATGCATGGAGTAGTAATTAGGTCAAATATTTTGTTTGACAGGCCCAACGTAAGTACTTGTGTAAAGAATCCATTCAGGATTTGCTTAGAGAATCCTGACTTGGGAAAAGATGATTCTAGCTACGAACCAGAAGATAATGCTGATAACTGCAAATCTGATCCTGAAATCCCTGTTGATGAGGATCTATCTACCAATGAGGAAAGCAGTTATCACCAATGTGATTCACAAGAGGTTAGTGTCGACCGTCTAGAACTAGGATATGGTTGGGAAAGCATTCGTTCAAACTGCTAATTTCTTTGGTAAAGATGGCAACATGTGGAACTCTCAGTCTTTTCCGACAGGCAGAGCTAGGGCTCACAATATTATCAAAGGGTCCATAAATAAAGTCACTCTTCCACCTGGAAAATGTATTGAAGACCTTACTTATGCCGTCAATCTTTACACTGATTCAGTTATAAGTGACATTGTTAGATACACTAATCAAGAGAGCATATTTAGAAAGAAATGTTGCACATCCATGGAAGTGTTGTAATGACACTGAATTGCGGGCATTTTTCGGTCTACTAATAACCGCAGGACACATCAAAGCAAATTACACTAATTATGACATTCTGTGAAGCAGATTGTATCACATTCCAGTATTTAGAGCCACCATGGGTCTCAAGAGATTCAAATCTTTGCTAGTGTTTATTCGCTTCGATGACAAAACAAGATCCATTCGCCGTGAGAAGGATAAGTTTGCCCCAATCAGAGATGTCTGGGAAAAGGTGAATTCGAATTTTAAAAAATGTGTAAAGGCACACTCTGGAGTAGGTCGAAGAGTTGTAGAAACACTTACAGAATCCTATCAAAGAACAAAAAACAGAAATGTAACTTGCAATAACTACTTTACTGACAAAGAACTCGCTGAGAATCTCCTCAGTAATGGTCTCACCTTAGTTGGAACAGTATGCAAAAACAAAAGATTCATCCCTTCTGAGTTTCAGCCAAATAAAAGACAGCCAGAGTGTTCCTCCATCTTCAGGTTTACAAAAAAATGTAACATTGGTTTCATATGTACCAAAACCAAATAAGGCATTTGTTCTTCTTTCTACAATACATCACACACAAACCATTTCGGAAGAAGAAAAAAATGAAACCACAAATTATTTTTCACTATAATAGCACAAAAGGAGGTGATAACACAATCAGTTAGTGCATGCCTATGCGTGCAAGAGACGCACAAATCGCTGGCCATTTGCATTTTTCATTCATCTTTTAGATATATGTGGAGTTGCTGCATTTGTTGTGTGGATGAACCTTCATCCTTCGTGGAACCTTGGAAAACACAACAATACGAGGTTGTTCCTTGTAGTTGTTGCTGAAAGTCTCATCCAACCTCAAATTGAAAGATGATCTAGAGTAGGACTTCATAAAAAGCGTAATGACCACTGCTCCTTTCATCCCAAGAGCTGGTAGGCCTACTCCATCAACTGCCCTCCAGCCACAGGAGAGCACTAAAGGAAGGTGTCATATTTTCCCGTATGAAAAAAGTCATAAACAAAATCAAAGCTGTGACAATTGTGGCCAATCAGTCTATAATGAGCACAGTGATGTGAACTGTGTGTGTAAAAAGTGTAAAAGTGATAACGAGTGTGTGTGTGTGTGTGTATAAATGTAGATTTAACTAATGTATTTGCGCTAGAAATGAGAAAATCTAAAATTTGTGTAAATGTGTGTTTTACGACAAAAGCAAAAAAAAAATTTAGATCATACACTAAGCATATTTCGTGTATCGCATGAAAAAACAGGTGTGCTTCCCAAGAGGGGCAGTGGCATTTCTCTAAGGTTAGAGCCCAGTTTAGGTGTATGTATTAATCGAAAAAATGTCATATAAACATGCGTCCTATTCTCAATATCTTTCTTACTGGTTTGAATATTTTTTTCTTTCAACTAACGCTTTCAATGTTTTCATTTTCGAAGTTTTCAACAGTTTCCCTTTATTGATTTCATTATCACTACAAATATATTAAATAATATGCTATATTATGTCGCCGAATGGGTGAAACATGAATTTCATAACAACAAAAAACCGCGTAATAAAAACATATTTAAGTTTATAGTAAAATTAAACTACTACTGTTATACACGGCTATAGAAATATTCGTTTCTTATCAATCAGGTCAAAGTAAAAAAAAAAAACGTTTCTGGAAGTAAGTTATAAAGGAAAAACTATAAGCAATAGATATGAATAGATATGTCGTGATTTAAATATTTCTCCATCTATTAGAACAAAATTATACTCAAGCTACAAAGAGAAGACTTGTACAGTTACCAGTATACATTTCAATGTAGGCCTATTATTTAGGTTATAAACAATTTAGTAAGTGAAATAATTACAACATATCTATTGATTCAAGAAACGTTAATGATTGTATTATATAGGTCAATTCATCTTCATGCATCTACTGCAGAGCCGAATATAACTCTCAATAGTGCAGAAAGAGTAAGAATCCAGATAAAATATTGTTTCGTTAATCGGTCACTTTGTTCACAATGTAAGAGTCCTATGGTGTAAAATGTTGCTTAAATACGATTAAAACAATAACAATTTGGCTTTTGAAGACTCAGTGCAAATTACTAAAAACACGCATGTTAACCTCTTTTAACGGCTCAGTACAAATTACTAAAAACATACATGTTAACCTCTATAACAAATAGGCCATTTCTGTCTGAAGCTCAACACTAGGACGGTGCGTCTAAATTTTACAATTTTGTTTCTTTGAGACTGCAAGACTGATTTACCTATCCGCGAAATATACAAATTTCATCAAAATTGATACCAACGTTTTGCTGGCAATAAGTTACTACAAATCTGAAATGGATAGACTAGCATTTCACTTAGAAAGAAAACTGTAAACACACTATGAAAGGATTAAATACAACTATAATTTCCAACCTTTCTTTCAATATTCCAGTTGCCGTACACAGTTGCTATTCCACACTTACAATTTCTTATAAAATTACGTTTTCTTACGTTTAATGGAATCTGACAAATGAAACACAAGAATCTTAATATCATAAATCGTAGTTCACTCTCCAAAAATATTAATTTGAAAATGAAGAAATAAATTGGTAATATTTCTAATGTTCTCCTCCTCGTACAATGTTCGTTTTCAAATTAACTATAATAAATCGTACTAACAACATCAAATAGTTTACCTTTTAGAACACTTAGCGGTTAGGTTCTTCCAGAAGATGGCTGAAGTGTTCTGTGGACCACACCTCAATGATCTCACAAGATTGTGAAATTTATGTACTTCTGTTAAGAACTTCTACAAACTACAATATGCGACATTTCACAAAACTAATACATTCAAACATACAATCCGGTATAACACCAGAAACAATATTCCCACAGTACAAAGCAGTATTTCTCAAGAAGTATTACTGTCGATCACTCAACTAACCTTCACTTTTCTACGGCTGCCGTTCTTAAAATTTTAGCTATGCTCCCGGAGCTCGGAGCAACATGGACAGTATTTATCTGCGTTCGTTACAAACAGGCTGTCAATTGAATATTATCCTCTAAATCTCGGCGATATACAGAGAAGAAATTTCTTAATGATATACAAAATTATACATTGAACGATGTATTACATTACTGAAAACATTTCTAAGGAACCCGCTCAGAACGCTACTAAACGCTCCGAACTCCAGATAAATGTAGTAGAAAAATCAAAACGCAAAGAAAGGGGTGTCCACTCGAAAATATGATATAGAAATTTAAGGAATTACATAGTAAAAACATTTACTACCATCAAAAATAATGTTCTGTCATGCTTGTAGTCGACATAGTAAATATAAACAAATAATTATATGAATATACACTTGTATGTCTTCGAAAAAGTGTTTAGGTTTGTCATATTTGCCGCATGTTCGGTTGGATAGCATTTATGAGCCGACAAATAATTATTATATTTCACCACCAGAGTGCATGTTTACAAATATATTTGCCATCGTAAAGTCGTGTATTTAATCCATGCATTTCAGTCCTGCAACTGCAATATTAGACGTTTATTACGTATATTAGCTATACTTACTGTTATAATAATATAACAAATGAATAGGTAATGTCAATATTATAAAAATCATTCTTGCGTCATAATGCGTCATTGTTTCTCCTCTTGAGAACTAAAATTACCAAAAAAATATGAGCAAATAATAAAAATCTAGAAGGCCCCATAATATTGTAACTTTTAATTCAACAACAATGTGGTTTTTATTTCTAACTTTGACCACACACCCGTCAACAATGGGTATTTCCACTGTACACAGCAACACAGTAGTCGTTATTGTACTCCACCGAACGACAATGACAATTCACGTGTATTATTGAGAAGAACAACAATGTACTCCTAATTTCAACTAAGGTTCACAAAGCACTATGTACAGAACAAAACTGTCAGTTCTCAGTTCATAGTTCGTTCGCCTTGGCTAGTTCTTCTAGCTTAGTCACTCAAGTTCACTGTACGTTGAACCCAAGCCTTCCAGATACAGTTCACTACACATCAAACCCACGCCTTCCGGATGTGGTTCCCCGCACTTCGAACCTAAGCCTCCGGATACGTTGCACTCGCCTGGATACTGCCACAGTCACAGACACATTCAAGTTCACTGCACGTCGAACTCAGATCCTCGTCTGGACCCTGCCACAGTTATGGACCCACTCAAGTTCACTGCACGTTGAACTCAGATCCTCGCCTGGTCGCTGCCACAGTTGCGGTCCTCCTCACGTCGAACTCCGGTCTCGAAGGCTGGCTTCCTTGCTCGCTCGAAGACTTCGTGTAGACTGACTTCCGAAGACTAACTCGAACTCAGGTCCACCTCGCTCGCTGCCCAAAGCTGGCTCTCTCTCTCGCTACTGACCAAACTAACTCACAACTGACTCACTCGCCCTTTTATTTATTAAATCACACGTTCTCGAATCTTCTGCGTCGCGAAGTCTCTGAACCCGCAACAATCGGTCTCCAGACGTTTCCTTACTTCCGTCGCCAACTCCGCGCCGGGACCGCAGTTCTTTCCCCTCTGCTCCGCGCCGCGCCTTTGCGCCCGCCGAAGCCCGAGTTCCGCTCCCCCGCGCCTCCCTCTCTCCCAGACGCTCGCGAAACTCCCCGACGCGGCCAGAGTGTTCCGGCCAGCCGCCACAATATGCAAAGCAATAATACTTGGAATATTAATACTGTTTTTCACTAAACATCTAATATTAAACTGTTTCTCACATCATCTATTCACTTCGAGTTCATGTCCAAACTCGTTGAGGTCATTATTGTAAAAAAAAATGGTTATTTTAATGATTTATACTGTAAAAGTACCTGTTTGTTTCAAAATTTAATAGGCTATGGTAGAATTCCGTTTACCCTATTTCTCTTCTATTTCTTCGAATATGCGATTGTCTGTATGCATTTCCGCATGAAAGTACGTAATGGTATCACTTGCATAGGTATGGGTAGTGTCTAGGTATTACCGTGTATTGTAATTTAAGCATACCGATACCTACTTTACCATTATTTCCATGAAATTAGTCATATCGCCTAATTATGTGCGTAAGAATTATCAATAGGTAGGGGGAAAGAAACTGGCCACTCTACCCCATTATCTTCTGTCTTATTTGTCTCATGAGGGATGCCTTATTGGTGTCACCTATGAGATTCCAACCAGTTTTCGGACTGTTGACTTTAAACTTGCATATTAATAGGTGGAGATCTATTCACATACCGAGGTAATAAACGAAAAAGTACGACTTTAGAATAACAATGAACTCGAATCTTGCTTATACCCATGCAGAAAATTTATACACGCCTAATTAATTTTTTTCTATACGCAACAATGAATACATGTTTTGAACGCTAAATGAACCTAAAGCATCTGCATTTGAAAATACTTTTAGCAGTCTTCTTTAGCACATACGCTTTCCTTGTCTCTCTGTGATTCTTTACTTTTCAACATCTATATTTGTAAACGAAATACAAATATTTCTTCTTCGACTTTCTCTATCACACTGGATTGTTATTGGCAAATATTACAACCCATAGTTGAAATTAGGTATTTAAATGGGTTAGCCTAAACGAGAGCTGACGTACTGTACTTCCCTTCCCACTTCGTTTAAGCACCTTCAACTGCCTTACCTCTTATATCAATATAACTTCGGTGACATTACGAAAGCCTACAAAAGGAGGCATCTGTAGTGGCTAGAGAACTTCTGTGTGGATCTTCAAGAAAGAGAAGAAAAATTCACATAGACGTAGATCGTGAGGTGCAAAGAGTTGTAAATCGTTATAATGGGTACCGGTATAAGGATAATGGTGAAATTACGTAGTACTTACGCGCTTTGGGACATGCTGTTTCAGGACATTTATTCTGATATATGTATTTGAATTAAATGAAGATAGTACACTTTTAAATCATTTGTAATTTTTGTTTTTTTTTTAATCAGAATTTCATAAAATATACAAATTAGCTTAACTTCAGCTTGGGACATACAAACATTTCGGACTAAAAAAATTGGACACAAAAAAGAGGGACTAAGCATCTCTGGGACAAAAAAATTGGGACGAAAGTTACTGGTAGTATTTTGCTTGGGACAAATCGTTGTGCATTCGTTGCCAAACTTGTTGAAGCGAAAGAAGGAGATGGGAACCAAAAAATGAAGGAGAATAATGTAGATTTTGGAATTGTAATGCGTATCGTTTTTCCATAAACAAACTTGGGAAATATTTGTCGATTCACATAAAATGCTTAAATCTCGGAACTGAATGTAACCACTGACTTGTATAAAAACATTTGTTCTTAAACACTCACCAATAGAAGTTCATGACGTCCAGTACATACAGTATACGTAGGATGTTCCAGCACAGTCTAGTATATACAGTCACGAAGCTTGAGTTGTGAGGGTGCTAGGAACAATAGACTGTGCCGGTACTATTTCGCATTGTCTGTAATGAGGCGATATTATAGAGACATTGTTACGGTAAGTTACACAGTACACAAGAGAAAACAACCCACATCTGAATTTGAAAATAAACATTATCTATCTTCGTTTACAGAGAGGGACTTCAGAGCAAAATATGCTGTATATTGTAGGTTGGATATTTCTGTTTAGTCTTAAAGCGATAACACGCGAACCAGTTGACATATAATTGCCAATCTTGTACTGTCGAGTTCAGAATGCGTAGCTCTATCGAATGGCACAGATTAAAATTCATTCTTAGCCATAAATATTGTGCGCGTAAGAAAGAAATTAATACGCGACGCTTCAGCGAGACTTCGCGACGATTTAACTGGGCAACACCGTTTCACTGTTACTGGCTAGTCGAGATAGACCGGCCTGAACTAGCTCCGCCTTATATGCCTTCTTATTCTGAAAGCGCTTTAGCGATCCTAGTGGTTAGCAACTATCTATGGATGCATATTTACTACGTATTGAGCTTCGTGACTGTATATACTAGACTGTGGTTCCATTGTTGTTACTTTTATTAATTGTCCTCGTTGTCATACAGATCCACTCTCACTCTATTTGTCAAGGATCTATCGAACACAAACGAATTGCTACCGGTATCTTCTTGTGTCATAAGTCGTTTTGTATGAAGGAAACCATTGATTGTTTGTGTTCCAAGTCTGTTTCTTGTTTTAGTTTACGATAATGGATGAAAACACTTGCTCCACAGCAGCACTCGAATATGGTTGGCACAAAACACGCCATACGAATTTTATCAAAGATGAAAACACCAATTTTTAAGACGCACTTACAATAGATGTCAAGGTCCCCTGATCTGCCAGATCGTATTGATGATCTGGCAGCTACCAGACTTTACTAAAGAAATGGAGATTTCCGGCGAAATGAGCCAGAAGACCAAACACCAAAAGTTACCCAGAATTAACTCGAAGGAAAAAAAAAACTTCAACTAAATAAATTGTCGCAAATTGGTATGCTGACCGCTACTCCAAGCAATAGAGTACTTACAAACTACATATATATTTGAATCGCAATTTTTTTAAAGGGACTAAGTCAAAATTTAAAAATTTTAAATTTTACTGATGAAATGATTAACATTTCCAAGATGCATTGATTGGCAAAGAAAGGAACTTAGTCAAATATTTTCTTTATCTCTAACCTCAAGTTGATGTTTATACTCTGACACTGGTATTTATTCATGAAAATAAGTTTTTTTTTTTCCTTTCCTGAAAAATAGCAAATTTTGACTTAGTTCTTTTCTAATAAGTGCGATTCATTTATACATACATGATGTATGATTCACAAAAGCACATACTGGAAATGTTTCCCACCCTTTTGCAAGCTGAAATTCACACATTTTCACAGCGAATTTTGGACCTCTGTACATTTTTTAGTTGGTTATTTAACGACGCTCTATCAACTACGAGGTTATTTAGCGTCGATGAGATTGGTGATAGCGAGATGGTATTTGGCGAGATGAGGCCGAGGATTCGCCATAGATTACCTGGTATTCACCTTACGGTTGGAGAAAACCTCGGAAAAACCCAACCAGGTAATCAGCCCAAGCGGGGATCGAACCCGCGCCCGAGCGCAACTTCAGACCGGCAGGCAAGCGCCTTAACTGACTGAGCCACGCCGGTGGCCGTCTGTACAAAATCTGACACACAATTAACATTGCGGAATTGACTGTGCCTATTGTCTGCGTAACCATCGGTTTCAGGTCATCCAGTATACGAGGATAATCTTTATAACCCCTCTCCTGCAAGCACACACACAAATCTGGTGGATTCAAATCAGGGGACAATGATGGCCAAATTTTTCGAAAGTGTAATCACAAAAAAAATCCTAACATTTCTATGGTTTATTTAGAGGTATGACACGTTGCACTACTTTGCTGAAACCAACAGTTACGGTCATAAAGATCTAAAAAGCCACAAACTGCTGAGTAATATTTATGTATGGCACCATCAACTCGTGGTATCAAAATATAGCGATTCCAGAATCCTACAAGGTGATATAGCACAATAAACACCAATTTTCTAATAATAATTCTGAGATTTGGACTATTCATCTACTGTAAGTGAAACCTTGCCTCACCTGTAAAAAACGCTACATCCAGCATGGCTACATGGTTGCTGCGAATGAAACTCTCAAACCATGTGCGATGACTAACGTCTTTTCTAGGATCAAGCTGCTGCAGATCCTGCACCTCCATTATTAGATTTACCGTACACGTAATTTTACAGGATTATGTACTGATCCAGGTGAAGCACCCGTTTCCTGTGACAATCACTGCATAGACTTCCCAAGAGATCTCAATAATCGCTGTTGCAGATCCTGAATAAATTCCAGAGTGAGAAATCTGGCCCTCTCACTTTGTCACCTGTCTTCCACAGACTCAGTGCCACGAAATCAGCATACAGCGTGTTCTTGCTTGGAGATAACAGGATAATTACGTCACCAATCTCCACACAACTCTAACACGATCTACACGAAAATTATGCCTCTAGTAAAATTATTATCCTCTGATCACATCGGAGGCACATTGTAAACTGATACATTGTTCGAAGCATTTCAAGGTTGCTATTGCGTCATGCCATCTGTTTGCAGCAGCAATCTGTTCTACATAGTTTCAAAATGTATCAGCGTAAACCACAGCTGCACAGATGTTACATTTGAGTCATTAATAAATAAAGTCGGAGTACTGGGAATTTATGGACACTCTGTAGGCCAACAGAACACTTTACGCAGGGGCGGCTCGTCCATAAGAGCTGCGGAGCTGCAGCACTCCCTGCTTTGACAGGAAAATAAGAATAATATTTATTTTAATTTGTAGAAGAATTGTTACAGCTTTTATTGGTAAATTGCTTTATATTTCATCTGGCCGGGAATACGTACTATTATCTTATGCATAATCATTTTGCGCGTCGACTGTATTGGAATTGACACTGCATTCAAAGTCGTCCTGGAATCTGCAGGGTGGGACAGCTCGTAAGCGAGTGTGTCTTGCATGGTCAGGGGGTAGAGAGGTGAAGGGGAGCAGAGGGAAACTGCGGTTGTTTAAAACCCATATTTCACTGCAGTGGCTTGCAGAGCCAGGCTACAAGGGAAGATCTTTCCTCCTCTCCCACACCACTATTGTAATGCTACGTCAAATGGATTCTCTATTCCCTTGAAACTTAATGACAAAATTTTTATTTTCTTTTCACATACTTATTGTTGTAGAATCTTACCGAGTTAATAGAACGAAATTAATATTCTCTTTTGCCTTATTATTACGTATATATCCAGCCTCCAACAGAACCTAATATTTGCCTTAACTCAAAATGATTGCACGAGTAGAATCCTTTTGATATAGCGCGAAGAATACGAAAGAGACTTCTTTTCCAGTTTTAGAAACTGTTGACCATCAGTATATCTGAGTGTTGCTTTGGTGTGAGTTTTAGTACCGTAACTTAACCAGTGCAAATTTGCAGGCATGAGTGTGTGTGAATTACAGAATATTAATTTTATTTTTCTCAACTTTCCCTTGCGGAGAAGATTGATGTAATGAAGTGAAATTAAAGGGTCGTCTGTTACCCGACTTAAATCTTACTCAAGCTTCATCCAGCCGAAATAGTGCATATATGTAAGGAAGTATAACAATGAAATTTACGCTAAGCATTTGTGGTTACATGGATGTGAACAAAAAAAAAATCTGTATTTTGTTTTCCTTGCCTCCTCTTCGGTAGTGATGCTGCATAGACTAGGAGTGGTGTGACAGATTTAGGACATTTGCCCCTAAAAAGCAAAATGCACGAATCTTCGCAGTCTCACCTGAAAAATGTTGACTCATTGGCTATGTTAGGCAAAACTAATATTGCTGTGCAATTAAGTGAAACGAACACAACAGACATTCTCAAACATAATCAAGAAGTGAGAAAAAATCATGAAATTATTTAAAAAAAATATTGATTGTATCAAATTTTGTGGCCAATATGCACTTCCCCTTAGGGGACATGATGAAAAAACGATTCGAAGAACCCTGGTGTATTTCGTGGGTTGCTACAGTCTGTGTGTAATCTAAACGAGCCTCTCAAAAATCCATGCCACTGTTTAAAGGTAATTCTAAGACAATTCAGAATGCACTGGTAGATTACAAGTTGAGTGTCTGCTGATCTGAAATTCAGACTGAAATCGATGGTATTAGTTTTTTTTTTTTTAGCGATTAGCAAATGATGCCACAGACATCTCCCAACTAAGTCAGTAAGTTTTGGTTTTTCGATATATAGTGCATTTATTTTTGTCCTATACTTATTAGTAATGGTATCAAGAAGTGAAATTTGTATGTACCAAAATCTACTGCAGCTCTCCCAATCCACAAGTTCACGAGCCGCCACTGACTTACGCAATATTTAAAAAAATTTTCATTTGTCTCTTATAATTGAATCGATGAGTTTGAAAACCAGTCATCTCCATGGAAACTAATTTTACAGGAGACACAAAAGACTGAATTTTTCATTACCTATCTGACATACTGAGCTTTTTCTTTTTTTTTACATTAGAACATGCTTAGCTACTAAAGATTCCATTGCTATTATGTGATAATAATACTTATTGTTTTTATATATAAAAAATGTTTTTAGAATTTTGAGATGACTTATTTTCGTACAAAACCTTATACTGTAGATAATTTTAAATAGAATAATTTTGAACACGCGGAAATATTAATAATTTTTCATTCAGCATATGAAAAAAAAATATGTTACATAGATCTCAGATTACAAAACAATATTAATAATGTTTAAATTATTGAGGAATCAGTTGTACAATATTTAAATCAATACTCAGTAGACAATGTGTACATAAAATGTATGGATGTTCGTGTCACTGAAACGGTATCAACAGTCAACAAATTAAATATTATGAAAAAGCTATATGATACTAAACTAAGTCTCTAGATTCAGAAATCCTCTTCTGGAGCATGGTTACAATCTGTGGTGTGCCACATACAATTTTCTTCATAGAAAAAGAAAAATTCATTTGGGATGTACTGCAGAACTTTTTTCATATCTGCAATTTTCTTTTGGTTCATTAAAACTTTCCAAAATATGCTACTGTTACTGGATCCACTTTCAGGCAACTTTTTTATATAGTGCAAATGTAAATTGGTATAATCCGCCAATAAGAGGAGCTGCTTCAACTTCACTATTTTCATAAGTAATATTTCTATAATTTGGTACTTGAAATTGCTGTCAGCATTTCTTGTTTTTTCGCATGAGCATTTTGAAAACACAGTTTTCTTACAATATTCCGGCCCCAGTTTTTGAAATCAGGTATCATATTTGAAGTCACCTTCTTTGCAGTAAACTTCTGTGGCTGTTGATGAGTCTATCAGTGTAGTATACTGCTGAGGAATGTATATACGGTCTTCCTTTTAGATTTTTCTCTTCACGACCCCAAAATCACGTTCACATGGGTTAAACGAATGTCCACATAGTGGGAAAAAGTGGTGAATGTCATCGAAGTGACCAGTAAAAGACATTAGAGATCTCAATACTGTGTGATTTCGATTCTGCCCTGGGCAGCCATTAGTATCTTTATATTTTCTTTCAAACTCTTTATGTAATCTGACAAAAAAAAAAGAGCAAACTTCATTCGGCTCTTTATTGACTATTTCTTCATGATAGAAATAGAAGACTGATCTATTCAATTTTCCAGGTTAGAGGACAGGTCATCTCCAGGACATGACATGTTTTCAAACTAAACAGAGATTTCACTGCTCAACAGTTTCTATATCCAGTAGGATGAGATGACTTCGTTTTTTTTTAGCAGGTTATTTGACGATGCTTTATCAACATCTCAGGTTATTTAGCGTCTGAATGAGATGAAGGTGATAATGCCAGTGAAATGAGTCCAGGGTCCAGCACCGAAAGTTACCCAACATTTGCTCATATTGGGTTGAGGGAAAACTTCGGAAAAACCTCAACCAGATAACATGCCCTGACCAAGAATCGAACCCGGGCCACCTGGTTTCGCGGCCAGACGAGCTAGCCAGTACTCCACAAGTGTGGACGAGATGACTTGTTTTCAGCCTAAATTGTCTATCTTAAGATGAATCTTCGTTTTCACTTTGTTTTAGCACTACTAATTCCTTTGTCGAAAGGAATTTTTATGTAGATATTTTATCTATTCAGTATTTTATCTGTTACAATCCTGACAGTTACAAATACCGTACTTGGTGCACACCAGCAATAGTTCGAGACATACTTGAAAAGAATAATTATAATTTTTCTTTCTTTAATTATTTAATTCCGAACAGCTATGGTTATAAAGTAAATACAGTAAACATCTTTCAGCCCTATCTAAAGAGATTATGATTGGGAACATAAGGCCTTGAATACTACATCCCCACTATTCCTTACGGAAGAAATAATTATTTATGAATTGTTTTTCGAATAAGTTGCAATATTGTGCAATTTTTTTGCATAAAGATTTGAAATATTCTAATATTTTATGCAAATCTGGCTTTCAGGTAGTAACTCCCTGTAAAGCAGATTTGAATAATTTCAAGGAAAAATTGTTCCGGGGCCAGCTATCGATCCCAGGACCCTTCGCTTAGCGTGCGAACACTCTACCGACTGAGCTACCCCAGGAACTATGCAAGATACTGTCACAATTTCTTCTAATATTTTTTTATAAAATCAAATATATATTATATTTCATGTCTATACTTCCTGGGTGAATTTATTTTTACCAGTACTTGCTGAATGTGAACAAAATTCATACTACAGTATAAGAGGAAAGACTGCACACAGACGGTAAACCATAAACCAATTTTTCGGTGATTGGAACCCTGAAAACCTGAATTTTCGTAGAATTCTCAGAATCAATTTATGTAGTGTCTACTCCCTATAATGAGAAGCAAAATGATAAGTTTTCTTCTTCAAATTCCTGATCAGAATATTTGTTGGCGATCTGATAGCTAAGAGACTGTGTCTAACCATAATAAATTGTAATGGTGATCCAGCAATTGCCAGACTGTACTAAGGGGAAAATGAATGATAGACACAGTAGTTTCCTGTTGCATTCTGTATCTGATAATGATGATGATTGTTCTTGGAGGGCAAGGGGAAGATTGATGAGGAGGAGGAGGAGATGGAGGTAGTGGCCCAGTGAGCAAACATAAATGTCTCACGAACACACAAATAGGAGTAATACACTTATTTAGCATAAAATTCTAATAGGATGATGAAACTTCAGTGAACACGAAAATCAATTTTAGTAACAAAATTTTATTATACATTTATTAATATTAATGACAAAAATAAATATACATTTCTTAACATATTTACAAAGAAGCACACAATAACATTAATATCATTTTTGATTGTAATCAACTTGGAAGTTCATTAGAGAATTTTTATCATTTTAACATGAGAATATAATACAGCATACTTTCACAGCATCAAAGAAATGACATTTCATACCAATATTTGTGAAATAATATTTGTCACTCTAATGTGTGCATAAAAATGTTGCTTTGTATATAACATTTGTAAGAACAACAAATTCTACTCCACAAATAATAATAATAATAATAATAATAATAATAATAATAATAATAATAATAATAATACGTATTGAAATTCATTTTGAAGCCACAGTGTAAACAATGGAATTTTATTTTCAATTATATTACTTAAATACAATTTTACAGCAATTACAAAACTAGTCTGCAAATAATTCTAAATTTCATACTTGAAATTGAACATATAAAACAGTTATAAAATGTTAAGAAGTGTCATTGTCCTTACTTTAAAATTCTGGTATCTTAGAGGAAAAGTGAGAGGTTAGCGCCTTAGTTCTAAAGTTGTTTGTAATTAGTTTTAAGTTCTGAAATCATTTGCAATTAAGATTCAAGTGAGAACTGATCTTCTGTTCTTTGCAAAGACGTGAAGATTAAACTTTGTTTCTTGAAGTAAGATAATCCCACCAAAGAAAAGGTATATATAAATGTAATATTTATACTGCAATTGTGTGAAATTTTTAATTCTAATACAAGTTAACTATAATTTTAAAATTTAACGGTTAATATACATACTCTCTACACAAGGATGTATCTAAAACATCTGCGAAATTATGTGATTGGTATTCGAAAAGTTATGCAATGAAATATTCTGTTCAGATTTTACGTATCACTTGCACACTTAAATTACTTCATATTGTATCCGATTATTAATAATAACTAATGCATAAACTTACTTTCCCAAGGATAGCTTCCCTTCGAAAATAATGGTAATAAGAATATTGATAATACAAATTTTTATTTTTTATTTGTTAATATGCTGTGTCTTTTGGCAATACTTACTAAAGGGCAGTTACCTTTTTAGGATTTATATACGAGAGTAAAATAATATACTGTATCTTGCACTTGACTGGCAGGTATAACACCCAAATTAATTGCTATACGAAGTGATGACTTTACCTGGTTTCACTAGCATAGTATCTCCATTCACTTATAAATTTAAGACTGAGTAATAGGGCTTTCTTTTCATACGTATTAATGCTATAACTGAAAAATTCATGGTTTAAACAAATTATAATATTATGGATATGCTTTATAAATTCTGCATAGTGTTTTCAGCTAAAGCCAAAGTCATTAAATACATATAAAGCTACTCACTACAAATGAAAAGGGGTCAGAATACCTGTATTATTATGTTTTAAGCGTTTATAATTCCAGATTTGTTTTCTTTTTAATATATCCTGTGAATACAAGTGCGATATAATCACTATCTCAATATAAGTAAGGAAATATCTGAAAAGACGATCAAAATATAATTATGTAACAATGCCATGCACTATATATACTTGATTGCATTTCAGAGGAAATTTGTATAAATGCATTACAGATCACCAAAGTATAGTACCTAGCAATTGTGCACAGATATCCAACTCGAGACAATAGTAACCAATAGTAAAGGTGCAGGTACTTCAATGGAGCTTAGTCCTCACTGACAATAATACACGAGACATTGTCTTCCAATACCGGTACTTATATTACATGTAAATAGTGTAGGGTCTTCATTTCTTCCTAGTGCACATATATACATATTACTTAACCAAGCTCGAAATAGGATGGGCTGGCGGCGCTACTATAGCAAGTGCAATGATGTCTTATTACTCTTATTACTGATCTGTTTCGTACTACAGTGGTTCTATTTTGAACTGCTTCTTAGTAGAGCCATGAATGCTGCCATGTTGCACGGCAAAAAGTATATCATCACGTAACAATACCATACAGCTGATGATATCACCGAGTATTAACACATCATTAGAGGCAACTGACATGATGCCAATAATACTGAGTTATAATTTTTGCTTTTTTAATGTTTTATTACAATAAGTCTACAAGCCTGTTGCTGAAATTTCTATAACCAACTGATGCTTTCTGAATTAAATCAGTATGTTTTTATTTTTACCGAGGGAAGTGACTGAGACGGTAATGTTTGAGACTCGCATTCAGGAGACCCGTGGTTCCAACCCTGTTGCTAGCCATTCTGATTAGGTTTTTCACGGTTTCCCTCAATCACAAAGGTAAATGGCAGATTGGATATTTACATATCATGATTCATAACCAATAAATAAATAAGCATATATATTAAAACAAATTCTAAATCAGCTACATGACATCTATAACACACGACAATGGAAATGGCAACTCAACAATAGTCAATGATCTACTGGTATACTCGAAGATTCTACACACGCGATGTGACCATAGATGTTAAATCGTAGATAGACATACTTAAAAAAGGTGGTTTTTTTTTTTACAAATATAATGTGGTAGCATATCATGTTTCTTTACAAATATAATGTGGTAGCATATCTAAAGAAAGTACACAATAATTATTTGCCTATGGAAAAATTTGTTTTCTTGCTTATTTTGTGTTATGTCTGTATAGTTACATGAACTGCAAGATACGACCATTTTCAACAAAGTAGATTAAATCATTACTTCACAGTAACACCAATTAAACGCACCAATTTCTCCTAACTGTATAATTATAACACAATGTGCATTTTTGCCGTGCAAGTTTCCTTTCATGCATGGCTAAATTGAAGACCAAAGTCAGCCATCTAGCAGAGTAATAAGACATCACTGAGCGAGTGAGGCGGCTGACAGCTGGAATGCAAGTGTACAAGGATTGTAGTTCCCAAACTCACCGATCTTATTCTGAGCTTGGTTGCATAGTACATACAGATGATGGAAAATTCGACCAACAAACTTCGTGAGATAATATATGGTGTCAAGGCCAAACACTTTTAACAAGAAATCCATAAAAGCTAGAGAAGTCGACAACACAGCATTCTTTAAATAGGCAACCCACTGCACATTGTCCTTTTATAACATTATGAAGACATTTTAGCTCAGTCGTGGAGTGCTTGTGTGACAGTGAACATTTCACGTGGACTGAAATAATAAACATGCTGTTTGTGACAATTGCATTCATTCTGCTACAAACACTAAGTACGAGTATTTCAAGTCTTTTCCTTTTCCGAACTTCATTTGCCAAAAGTCTACCTACTGTAAACCCTTACTGTACTGTTAGGCATGAACCACTGAAGTATATTCAAAGAGTACTGTGTATCGTTGAATTTGTCGCCTTCTAGCGACTATGTGACATTTCCAGGAATGGGTTAATTGTTAAAAATTACTTTTTTTGACCACATCTGTTACTTAAGTTCGTCGGTTGGATTTTTCTGTATAGTAATGTATGTGTATTTTTAAGGATAATAAATTGTCATAATTTCTAAGTTAAATTAAGAGTTTGATTTGAGTGTAAAGTTTCCATAAATAATAACAGTAAAATAAGACAATTATTACAGTGATTGAATTAAAACAAAAATACCAGCTGCATTTTTTAACTTACACATTTTTATAGTAAATTATGGGATAATTTTTAAGGGATAAAAGGTTCAAATTTAAATACTAGTGCCGAAAAGCAATCTCATAATGAACATGGTCAATTAATGCTTTATGTGACATGTTGCCAAGTGCTTGGGAAATTAATTATCACATTTCTTCACTATCCATTCTTTTATATACACCTCCACCCTGCCATTACCACCACCAGAGCAGAAAGTTATCACACAAAATATGGCATACAGGGGTGCAATTGCAACATTTATATAAAGTGAAATATAAAAAATAAAATAATCAGAATTTTCAATAAAACCGAAAGAACCATCCTTCATAAGATATTCATGCTTGTTGAAATTATCACCAGTTTAACCATAATGTAACTCTCAATCTATATGGCACTGAAATGTTTATAACAATGTTGAGAAATTGGTAATCGAAGTTTGCTGAAAGATAAAGCCGAATACAGAAGTGCCACTGTAAAGACCATGTATTTTCATTTCTCATATGACGTGGTAAAATATACATGATTGCAATAGTAGAAAAGTTGGTGTTCTTGATTTTGTGAACGCAATTACTGTTGATATTTTTTCAGAAAATTCCCAGGTACATAGCCTTTCCTTCCAAATCGATCCTCCACAAACCACCATTCAGAGTTACCTTGAAGGTCTCGCTGTTGCAGAACATGGACTGCCTGACCACTCTTAATGCTGAGCATATGCATTCCACCACCTTCAAAATCATATACTGCATAATAGAACTGCAAAAAATAATTAACATTGATTTCTTGATGAAATGACACTGCTAAAAGTTATTAGACAAAGATATTTATGTTTTAGGCACTATCATCATCAGGCTTCGAGACTTTGGACCTGATACAATAAGTTTACTGTGCATGCACTATAGGTTGTTGACTCGCTGCAGGTAGATAGAGATGTGTTGAGGTAACAACGTTGCTGTTTAAAGTAGAGTACGGTAGTATGGAGAAACACACATATGTACATTCTGAAAGTAAATATACATTACACAATGATAATGTCAAAAGAGTGTGAAAAGCATTTATTCTCCTGTCTTTTATAAGCATTTGTGTTCAATTATACACAGTGTTAATGGCGGAAATAAGCATGTAGCAATTTTAATTTTTTCATTTATCCTATTGGTCGTCTTTAGGAAGTGCAGTTACAGTACCGAATTGCAATGCACCTACTACAAGATACATTCTCAGTGTCTCAAACGTAAATCTTTTTTGGTTATCTGCCAAAGTTTGTACTGCAGAAAGCTGTGCTCTATGTCGCATGACGTGATAGGAGCAAAACGAAAAAACCTAACATCATTCCAGTCTCTAAGAGACAGTCCTTTATTCTCGGTTGACTTTGTGTCCACTAATTTGCTGTTTATGTTATACAATGTTCCATATCCGTTATTTTTACTTAAAATTTATTTCTACTTCTGTTTTACACGTTCAGTAACCGGTGTAATTGATGTCTCGTTAATTCTCTGCATCATTTTCTAAATTAATTTGAGGGCTTCCGGCATCTTTTGCTCTGACTTTTCTAACCTTGTAATAGTTTCAGACACAGTTTGTATGAAAACCAAATTATTCGTCAGAACCTTCAAATCCAGAGCATTTTCCTTTGCATATTTGTTGGCATTCATTCTGCAGTACCCCCACCCACTGTACGCTTTACCACTATACTCAGTACACCGTTATGTGGATTTCCCACTGAACTGCTCTATCGGGTCCAAAGTCTCGAAGCCTGATCATCATGATGATGGTGGTGGTGGTGGTGGTGGTGGTATAGTGATTATGATCAGGGTCCGGAATTTTTACTTAAATGTTAGTACTATCATCATTGTTCCTGGGTACTACTTTCTATGGTCTGGTGAACTCTGACTCTGAAATTTATTAACTAATTCTTTGACAGTGAACATTTACAAAACAAAGATTACAGTACAGACTCAAAAACAAAATTTGGAACACCTGAATTTTTCCAAGTTCCAGTTATAACATACTGTGCATGCTCAGTAAGCACTGAAAATATGGGCCCAAATTTTGTTTCTTAGTCTGTACATTCCTTGCAGGTAACAAAATCTTTGATGTGCAGTTCACAAAGATAAAAACCCCTTTCATTTTAAGTATTGTATTCAGCAAAGACACTTTGAATTTCAAAGCAATGTAATAAATAAGGCATTTACTTTTCATATACTGCCACAACCAATGAGATATAGTAAGTGTCGTTTTAAATTTTAGATAAAAAAAATTCCGGGTCTTGGTAATAATGGTGGCTATTATAGTAGCGATAATGATAGCTGTAGTAATGGTGACGATTTTCATGTTTTCGCTAACTGAAGCTTCTTTGAAATTCTATTGTGAGTGATGCAAAAGGATGTTTGTGGAAGAGATCATGTTCAGTGTATTCCAATCCCATACCCTTCATTTTCCCTAACACTTTAATTTGCACACAATTAAGTCTGTGTGCTCCCATGACAGCCAGATTCAAAGATGGAAAACAGTGTTATTTAAAGTCTCTCTGCTGGTGTCGTTTCTGTAGGTTCTTCAGTAACCACCCCACAAGGTAAAAAGAACAAAATCATTTCCTGAAAGTACCGAATTTTCTTTAATATTTCTCAAACTGAACATATTCCCATGAAATGCAGACACCAAGAAAATTCGCAAGCAAGAGAGTTTATCGGTATCTTGAAAACGAGGTGATTACTACAATATTGTCTTTCTTCAAGTTCTCTGCACAATGGCAGTGCCATCAGTATGATAATGAAGTCGACATTTTATATTGAGAGGTGCCATTAGAGGTGCAGTACAGAAGAAATTAATTCATTTCAGAATGTGAAGGGGGAAAATTTAATTTTAAGCATGTGAACTGCAATCTGAAATTATATCACATTATATTTTTATACTATAAAGAAATTGATACCTTTTTGTAAGTAATAACATTTGTATCTTTAAAAATACATTTTGTTACTTGGGCTGCACTCAATTTTATTTTTACTCTCAAAATGCAGTCCATTGTTTATATTACGTAAAAATTTCAGCTTCCTAATTATAGAGCCACATGACTACTTTTATTAAGAGAACTAGTGCAAAAGATCTTAAATCTACAAAAATTTAGTTTATAAATGAAGAGTTTCAAGCCAGACATGACTATCTCACAATATCACAACAACTAAAGGTATGGTCACACGTCACTACTTTTGCTGCCCAACTTTTGTATTGCAGCTACAAAAGTTGCGTGTCGTATTCACACGTAAGCCAAAAGTAGTGCGCTGCATGCTACTTTTCGTGCTGCACAACCCGAGTGCTGCAGAAGTTGCAACTGGAGGTTGCGAGTTTGTTCAAATACAAGTGCTACTTTTGCAGCCGCAAATACATTTTCTGGTTATGTTCGCATTAGAGTTTCAGATTATGAAACTCATGCGATAGCTTACTTATCTATTATTTACTTTTCTGTCCTAACTAGTATTCAGAAATTGGCATTATTTTTACTATGAAGCTATTAAAAAAGGCCTATATACTTAAACGATATAGCATATTCACGTAATCAATGTTGACAACCCTCCTGTTTGAAACTATGCTATGGAAAATTAAAAGAATGAATTATATCATCGGCAAATATACTCTGACTGTGTTGTATATTTAGTAACTGTTACAAATAATTTATTTTCATCACATCAAACATTAAAATATATCCAAACAATAAAAGTATCATTGGCACATTTGGGTGGCAACACTGGTTGCAACCACTGCAAACGTTTCAACAAAACCAACATCAAAAATGCTGCAGCTAAACCCTGAGAATTCTGTTCACATGTCGTTACTTTTAAGCTGCACACAGCATGAAAAAGAGCAGGCAGCTTGTTCGGCAGCTGCTACTTTTCGGATTGCACCACTGTTCACACGAGAGTTGCGCAGTATTTTGTACTGCAGCGCTGCAAAAGTAGCAGTATGTGACCATAACGTAAGTTTCTTATAATTATTAATCATACTTTACCTTAATCTACATTGTGGTAAATATGAATGCTTGTTTCTTTACTTGATGAATGTTGCAATTGTGAAATTTAAGTTTGGCACCATATGAATTTATCTGTTCACAGCTGAAATTACGATTTAATGTATCAGGAAGTAAAATGTATAAACTTCATGAATAAGAACAGGAAACCCATGTGGTTGATAGAAGACGAAATTGGCAATGAATTAACATACAAACAAGAAATACTGGACAGATGGACAAAATATGTAGAAGAGCTAAATGAGAAAGAGAATCATCCAGATGACTTAACTACAGGAGATGAAGCAATGCTTAGGAAAATGAAGAATGGGAAAGCAACGGGAGTTGATGGAATCCCCATTGAATTAGTTAAATGCTCGGGTGAAGACAAGAAGAAAATCCTATCATTACTGTATGTAACAAAATATATGAGAAAGGCGAATGGTCAGGAGATTTCACGAAGCTAGTGTTGCTGCCAATGCCAAAGAAAAATAATGCTAAGAAATGTAATGAGTTCAGGACTATCACCCTGAGATCACACTCGACAAAGATTTTCCTGCGAATACTGTATCAATGTTTATATTCTAAGATGGAAGGAGATTTGGAAGAAGAGAAATTTGGCTTCAGGAAGGGAAAGAGTACGAGAGATGCAACTGGACTACTGTGACCAATCAGCGAAAGTTACCTAGGGAAAAATAAAGAAGTGTATGTAGTATTTATGGACCTGGAAAAGGTTTTTGACAGAGTAGATTGAAATAAACTTATGGGAATCCTGAAGAAAATAGGTGTGGACTGGAAAGTAAGGAGACTATTCTGTAACTTTTATATGATACGAGTCAAAGTCAGGATACGAGAAGAAATATCAAAGGGAAGTGGAATAGGGAGAGGAGCACGACAAGAATGCCCTTTATTGGCTACACTTTTCAACATCTACTTGAAAGATTTAGTAAAGAACTGTTTTCAGAACATGAGAGGGGTGATAGTAGGAGGGAGAAGAATAAAGTGCTTAAGATATGCTGATGATATGGAGTTGTTAGCAGAAGAGGAGACAATACTAAGGCATATGCTACTGGAGCAAAATGACAGCTGTGAGCAACATGTGATGAAGATAAATGCAAACAAGACGAAGACCATGGTTGTTGGAAGAAAACTAAAGAAGTTAACCTTGCGAATTCAAAATGAGGCAGTGAAATAAGTGGACAGCTTCAAATACTTGGGATGTGCTACAAGTAGTAACACGAGTTGCTGCCAGGAAGTCAAAAGGAGGATAACAATGACAAAGGAAGCTTTTAACATAAAAAGGAGCATCTTTTGCGGACTTCTGAAAAAATAGCTACAGAAGAGACTAGTGAAGTGTTTTGTGTGGAATGTGAATTAAATGGGGCAGAAACATGGACATTACAACGAAGTGAAGATAAACGACTAGAAGCATTTGAAATGTGGATATGGAGAAGAATGGAACATTCAAAATAGACAGACAGAATATGAAATGAAGCTGTGCTAGAAAGAGTGGGTGAAGAAAGAATAATGCTGAAATGAGGAAGAGAAAAATAAATTGGCTGTACCACTGACTAAGAAGAAACTGCCTACTGAAGGATGCAAGGAAGAAATGTTTTTTTTTTTTATTCAATGCAGTGGCACTTGACTAGAGTCATTGGCCGTACAATGACGATAAAAACTAAAAGGAAAGAAAACGAAATAAAGTGAACAATGTCCAAGGAAACTATGAAGGAGTGGATGTCAGCACTGCTGCATTCTGTCTCTGGCCTCCCAGTACCTATCCACAAAGCCGACAGATGAAAGAGCTGGACAAGTCTTAATGTGGTTTGAGTCCATGGTGTTGGAACATCTACAGAGCATGCAGTGGGGGCTGGATAATACACCCAGGCGGTGGAGGTGATTAGCCAGGCAGTCATGACCGGCTGCGGTGCGGAACGTCACAACAGCTTCTCTTCTGGGCCATTCGGGGAGAGTGGAGTTTAGTGCGTCCTTCCAGTGTTTATCTTTAATTTGGTCCTCCAAACTTTTATGGAAACATTGTCTCACTCGACTGCTTATATTTGTAGATGCTCTATGGAATGGCAGCATGTTAGAATATGAAAGGGGGATAGTTGTTCCTTTCTTTGCTAGAAAGTCTGCTGCTTCTTTCCCGGCAATACCGCAGTGAGAAGGTATCCATTGCAGATGTACAATTATATTTATTTTCTTGATGTCTTCTCTGCATTGTTGAATTTCATCATTAGCTGGTTGTAGTAAGTAGTTTCCAATTGCAGATATCGCTGCTTTTGAGTCACTGAGGAGGACAATGTTTGGAAATGGGAAGGACCTGCATAACAGTTGTTTCACAGCAGTACATATGGCTCTTACTTCTCCATCAAAAGGTGTATGGTTGTTGCCTAGAGTGAGATAGGTAGAGAACAGTTGGCAATGAATTCCGGCTCCAGTGGGCCCGTGTTTTTCTATTTGGGAGCCGTCAGTGTACACATGCAGCCATTTGTCTTGTGGGTAGCGGATATGTAATGTTTCTAAGGCAGAAAGACGGAGTACTTCACTACAGTCATCCTGTTTATTTTCTATTGCAATAAGATCTAGTGCATAGTTAATATGATATAACGCAAGTGGGTTGGTTGGTAGTATCAATTGCTGGGGTTTCCAGGATAGATCCAGATTATGCCTTTCAGTGATTACTTTTTGCAGGAAACCCTCTTGGCTTTTTAATCTGCGGTTGGTGTGTGAGGAGCAAGGGGAGTATTCAATATCAGACAAACCAGTGAGTTTTTCATGAAGTTTTAATGCTGATTGTCTTATTTCTGATTTGATGTCCATGTTATTGGTATGGAGCAATAGTGAGTTTATTGGTGTTGATTTTACAGCACCAGTAATCAGTCTCATGGCTTGATTTTGGACACAGTCTAGCTTACTGATTGTCTGATCAGATGCAGTTATAAGGGCACCACAACAATATAGCATGATTGGTTTCACATATGTCTTATAAGTACAGTTTAGCGTAGATGTAGCACATCCCCATTTGGTTCCAGCAAGCCGCTTTAGTAAGGATAATCTACCACGGGTTCTTGAAGCTATCTCGGAGCAATGATCTTTCCATGTGAGCTTATTATCAAGAGTGACGCCCAGATACTTGAATGTATGGACATTGTCCAGTTGTATATTGTTGTAGATTATGGCCGGTGTTAACTGATTGTGACATAGGGAAAAAGTTTGACATTTTGTTTTCTCAGTGTTCACGGTCATAGCGTTATCTAGGCACCATTTGTGTAAGTCTTCAAGAACGTGATTAAGAGTATTCGCAATAGCACTCTTGGCTCGTGATTTCGGGGCAGCAGTCCACAGGACAAGATCGTCGGCATAAAGTAAGGCGTGAACATTTGTGTTCTTAGTCAGTAGTGAAACCAAGTCATTAATATATAAGTTGAAAAAGGAACAGCTTGTAACTGCACCTTGTGGAAGTCCTGTTTGGAGTTGTTTAAATCTTGATGTAGTGTCACCAAAACGGAGTTGGCAGTATCTTTGATCCAGAAAGTTTCTAATCCATTGTAACATTTTCCCTCTCACTCCACTTTTGGAAAGTTTCAGAAGTAAATTTGTTTTCCAGATTGAATTGTAGGCTTTCTTGAAGTCAACATACACCGCAGTTGTGATGAGACCTTTGTCCATATTATCTTTAATGTGCTGAGTGAAGATTACTACTTGTTGATCAGTTGAACGATGACAGCGGAAACCTGCTTGGGCAGGGTGTATGATGTGGTTGCTTTCAAGGAACCAGTTTAACCTATGGATGATCATTCTCTCCATAACTTGATCAATGTTGAACAAAAGAAATGTTTTGGTGCAGGAGGAGGTATCAGATGACAGACAACATTAAGATACATTAATAATATGCGGAGGCTAAGAGGAAGGAGGAAAAAGGAAAGATTGGAGCATGCTGGATTTGCAGTGAAAGACCTGCCCTTGGGCACAACACTATCAATGAATGAATGAATTGAAATTAAATCTTGAGTATCTCCGAAACTATTTCCTGTGTATTAGTCATGTCTGGTTTGAAACTCCTCAAATGTTCAATTCTTGTGGGAGGTGTGTGTTCACCATGGAAAATCAGAGTTAGATAATCTTGAAAAGTAACAATATTTAAAAAATAAATACATATTTAATTTCATGCAGAAATAACTGCTTATACCCTACAAAAATTGGTTATATTTTCATTATATCTATGGACCTTTATACACCAGAAAATTTAAATTATGAAATATTAGTAATCCATCACTAGGAAAAGAACCACAATCGAATTGGTAATAGTGTGATGTATACTTAATATCAATTTCTTTAATTTAACATGAAATGATTAGTGTATTTTGCATAATGATTTCCAAATTTATGTTATGTTACTTACCCCTGCAGGACTTTCACTTCCACTATCTGGAATGTTTTCATAAACTGATGATGCCTATAATGAAATATAAGACATTATATTAGAAACTATCTTTTCACAAAGTTTACCTGAATGAAAATAAGGAAATTCTTTATTTAACGATTACATTAAGTTGCTATCCAGAGTTCAAGAGATGATGATATAAAAATAATGGAGAACAGGCTAAATAAGAGAAAATTGTATATTGTCTTTACTATTAGCAAGACATACAGTATAGAGCGAGTCAAATCTAAGTTACCAGCATTCTCACCGAGCCACAAGACTGCTTCTAGATGGATGGCACAATTGATTTTTACGGCCTCGTTTGCTGTAAGTCCAGCAAAGGACACAATATGTTGGTTTTCCTCATCAGTTGCTGCACTAAACTGGTAACACGTCCAGTGCTATGGAGCAGAGGTTAGCATGTCTGACTATGAAACTAGTGGGCCTGAGTTCAAATCCTGGTTGGAACAAATTACCCATTTGGATGGGGTTCTTTCCAGGATTTTTTTTAAACAATTCGAAGCAAATCCTGGACAATTTTCGGCATTGGCACTCATTTATGATCATTCAATAGTTTCAGGACAACAAAGAATGCAGCAGGATGTAGTACCATTGTCTTGAACACAGACGACATCATTCTGAGAAGGCTGTAGATTTGTCAGAGTGATGGAGAGGCATTAAGCATGGTCTTCATTGGAACTGACTGTTGTGTAAACTGAATCGACAGATGATACCAAACGGTAAATAACGATGAGGAATGTGGTTCTATGGACTTCAACAATCATTCCTATAATAGGACTGGTAAGCACATTATGCCTAGGGCTTCAGTGTAAGCCTTCGGGCCCCTCTTCCGTGAAGAAAAG
Organism: Periplaneta americana; assembly: GCF_040183065.1. NCBI lineage: Eukaryota > Metazoa > Arthropoda > Insecta > Blattodea > Blattidae > Periplaneta > Periplaneta americana. The sequence continues at coordinate 50,400,467 of NC_091126.1, forward strand.
AAAGCTGGCAATAATTCTATTGGCACTTTACACACTATCAGTCTCATCAGTTGTCTGAACTGTATTCAGAAATACGTATTTTTTATCATGGTTAGTTACACAGTACAGCAAAACAGTTTGCTTGTAGGGTTGTAGGAACGTAACTACTGAATAACAAGTCGTATAAGTTGGGTTTATGGAAATTTTGACAGCATTTTCCAGAGCCTGCACAATCATCGAAAGAGTGTGTCGTTAAATTATTTAATAATAAGTGACGAAAAACAGGTGTCATTCTTGATAAGGAGAATCTTTGTCCAAAGCATGCTCTAACAAAAGAAACATTCGAGGTTATGTATGAACATAATGCAACATTCTGTGGCTTTCTTCTGAAGGTTTGAAATTTGTGAAGTTTAATCTCTATAAGACGCAGGTGAGCTCAAAAATTGAATCCAGATGATTCAGTGATGCACACACGATTTCCTCGTTGGATGTTAGAATCAATTATCCAATGCTTCTTTTCAGTGAAGAAGATAGGTTTCACTGAGTGGCTATATGAATGCTCAGAATACTCGGAATTGTGATACCAAAAATCCGCATTTTTCTCGTGAAGTCCCACTACATGATAAAAAATTGAGTGTATGGTGTGCAGTTAGTGCGCGAGAATAGTTGGGCCCATATATATTTTTTTACGAGACAATTAATTCGGAGCATTATGTGAACAATATTGAGCGACCATTTTCACAACTTCTCACAGAGTTAAGGAAGAACTACGAGCCTTTTCAGCATGAAGACACAACAGCACACACATTGGCACATTAAATGGGGCCTTCGTGAAATTCTTGGTGACAGAGAAAAAATTAATGGACTATTTTGCTCTATCTCCAGATTTGTTGTATGACTTCTTCTTCAGTAGATATGTTTCAACAAGGGAACTGCATTGTTGTATTGTGCATTTAATTACACTAAAAATAAATCTTTCTCAACACAGTTCAGACATCTCACTAACAGAGATTGACAGTGAAGTGTGTCGTTGACTTAATGCAAACAACTAAAAAGGAGAACACACACACTGTGTCCTGGGTAAGGCTAAGAGTAAATATTTACCCAGTAAAACTCAATATGCTCTTCTCATCAAAATGCAACCTCATGATTCTTTAACAATACTGGTGCCTAGGTTTTACTTGCTCTGTATAAAGAGGCGATGGAACAGAACGAACAATTTATTCATTAATATTTAGCGTTATTACATGAATCTCGGAAAATCAAACAAAAATTAATTTTTCCCACACTATATCTTATAGTATCTGTGAATGAACCGTAGTATTTCTGTATATACTATATTTCTATAGTGTGACTGAGATATGGTCTAGACCAGTGGCCATCAGCAATTGCTGAAATGGGTAATGAGTAAGGAGTGTTTCGCAATATGCACCATCGTGCAGAAGAGAGAGGGAGCGAGCATACCTGCCAGCAGCCACGGATGGATGCTATTGCCTCTCTTATCCACAGGTAAGAGGCACCAGCCCGAGGGTGCACTGTGCTAATGACCATTGCTCTAGACTCTAATCTAGTTCAATTCGAATTCATGTGTGTTTACATAAATTAACAAATAAAATACTCACGCTTGCTTCTGGTATTTCTTCATACATATGGCTTTCTGCTGAAGTCCTTGATCTCTCTGATTGTGGGCTTGAATCAGCAGAGGACACCACCTCATCGTACGATGGAGGTGGAGGTTGTGGCTGCAACATTTGCTGTTGTGTTGGTGGCTGTGACTGCATTCGAGTCACTGATGTCTTGGTCTGAGTCTGTTCTGCAACTGGACTTGAAGAATTGGCATGTCGATAGAGGGGCTCTAGACAACTACTTGGCAAGAAACCTTTTGTTGCTGAAATACGCAAGAAAAAAGTAAATAAGCAACTTACAGAACAACATACGACATTTGCACATCTGAGAACATCAAAATTAATTTTTTGTCCTTATGCTTAATTTCAGAATTACTAAAACAAGTTATTTATTTTTTTTAGTAAGTTATTTTACGACGCTTTGTCAACATCTTAGGTTATTTAGCATCTGAATAAGATGAAGGTAATAATGCCGGTGAAATGAGTCCGGGGTCCAACACCGAAAGTTACTCAGCATTTGCTCATATTGGGTTGAGGGAAAACCCCGGAAAAAACCTCATCCAGGTAACTTGCCCCAACCGGGAATCGAACCTGGGCCACCTGGGTTCGCGGCTAGACATGCTAACCATTACTCCACAGGAGTGGACCAACAACTTATTTACTTTTTGTGATTGGATAGTTCAGGTTACTGGACAACAAGAAATTGAGATATATATTTTAAGTTGGCTATTTAACGACGCTGTATCAACTACTAGGTTATTTAGTGTCGATGAGTTGGTGATAGCGAGATGGTATCTGGCGAGATGAGGACGAGGATTCGCCATAGATTACCTGGCATTCACCTTATGGTTGGGGAAAACCTCGGTAAAAACCAAATCAGGTAATCAGCCCAAGTGGGGATCGAACCCGCGCCTGAGCGAAACTTCAGAGCAGTAGGCAAGCGCCTTTGCCGACTGAGCCACGCCGGTGGCTAAGAAATTGATATACATCCAGCACTAGGCTATGCAAAAAGATTTCTACATCTCTTAAGGTGTATCTATACGGTTCAACTTTTCTTTCAACTTTAAGCATTCAAGCAATGCATGCAAGAGTGTACAAAACGCATTCAAACGTGTATGTTTTTTTTCCACTAAAAATGAGAGCGCATGCGGCAATTAAAAGCCACTCATCGCCAGTGGGTATCTTGTGCATATTTCGTTCAGCAGTAGCACGTAGTGAGCAGCACAGAGTACCAACAGATATCTCTGATGCAAATTTAGATCTCTATGCAAAGAAAAGGAAATTGTATTAAAAAACTGCTAAAGACGAAGGAAACTAATTGCATAGAAGAACAAGGAAAGCCCGAGCTCAAGAGGTGCTAACAGAGTTCTTTCTTGCTCTTAGAAGGAAGTTAACCAGCACTGTCATGGAGATCCCAATGGAATCTTGAGAATTGGGAAAACACTTCTTTCTCCTAACCACTACGAGAGTCATATGATTCTGTTAACTTTTATTGCGTTTTTATACGTCTCATGTAAATTTACATAAAAAGTTCACCATCCATTTACTATTCCACATTGCGAGGTATCCTGATTTTGGGATTTGAAAATTTAGTCACCTTATATTTGCTCATTCTCACACACTAATTATGTCTTTCTACCTCTCTTTTTTCCCCATGACTTTCTTGCGACTCATATTCCAGTCGAAAATTAAATTAAATGAGCAACCACTCCTTCAGATCTCAGATTTATTGATGCAGTACTAATTTATTTCTGAAACTTACATCCATCATCCACGAACCACATTCTTGAATCACCAAGTGGATTATGTTTCTTGATCACAGCCACTACATTTCCTCTGCTCACTGTGAGCTCCATAGCCTGTACAGCTGTGTACGACTGTGTACAACAATACACCATATCTTGTGGGTATCGGCTCTGCAGGTAAGCTTGTTGACTGCCACTCTGAACCTGACACGACTGAAAACAACAAAAGTCACTTCAGTAACCATTTTTGAAGAATCCTTGGACTTAGAGAGGTTACCATGACTTTCAGATCCACATAGTCAAACCTGACTAGGCATGATAAAATTGTTTAATAGGACTCTCTTTGAAAGGAAAGTAGGAAACTGAAGATGTGGATTCTGTATCACTGATTTATGTAATATAATATGACCCGGCGTGGGAATGAGATGGCTTCAGGCAAAATTTAACTGCTCTTTTTTTACCCGCATAAAAACTAGTTTCTGCTATTATCAATCCATCATCAATGAGTAATGAATTTCTTCTTACAAGTTTTGTATTTTATTAATATAAATATTATGGGGTATAAGGTCTTTAATATATATTTTATAATTAAATATTGTTACAACAATTCACATCACAAAAAATATAAGAAGAAATTTTTTATTATTATATTGTTATCACTCGATCTTTAAAAAGAAATTCGACATTGCTAGACATAAAAAACATCTAGAAAGTTAGAAGTTGTTCACATATAGAGGCATTATATTTTATAAAATAATTTGAATTGTTTAAGAAGGAAGGAAAAAAAAAAGATAGATCAATCAATGCATTTTTCATTTTGTATTTACAGCAAACGATTTTGTTTTAGGAAATCAGTAAATTCAGATTCCTCTGGTACAAAAATAATAATGAATGTGACAATAGAACTGGAACAAGTGAATAGCTTTCTTTCCTGTAAAGACAGCAGTAGAGAGAGAGAAGAAAGGAATAGGCAGCACTGAGTAATTGGATTACACAATTAGCGACAACAGAAAGAAACATCAGAAGAGGAATGCCAGTAGTTGAAAATAAAATAGCATGAAGGTCATAGCATCTTCAATGTCAATACTTTGAAAACTGGAAAGTAACAGCAGTTTAATAACGAGTCTTAAAATTAAATTACAAACACCATAAATAATAAAAACAGATTGATAATACTCTAAGCCATCCACATGAGCAATAGCTAATTATAATACCATAAGCATCAAAATGCAGAGTCCCCTTTTTATAACTGGCATGTAGTACCGGTACTTAGTTCCTGTCGGTATACACGGCAAATTGGAATATGCATGTTCCATTAAATATAATAATTGAGTAACATGGAAGAATGAATTAAGTAAGATATGGCTTCCATGAATTAAGATGTAATAAGGTCGGATGGCACTGTATGCAAAATGTGTGAAGTACCGTACCAACACTAATGACAAATATATATATATATATATATATATATATATATATATATATATATATTACATATTTCACAAATAGTATCCTGTGATTCCTGGTTGTTTCCCAGAATAAAAGATATGATGAAAAGACACTGGTTTGAGTTCATGGACGATATTAAAAGCTTTGTGCTAGAGGTTTTTAAGTCAGTTAACAAGGAGAACTTCAAGAGGCTTCCAAACACTGACAAAAACATTTGAATAAGTGTATGCGTGTGGGAGGGGAGTACTTTACAGGAGACTGGATTTGTAACACTCCAGTGTAAAATATATTAAAACTATAAAACACTAATTTTCTTAAATTAAAACTTCAAAAGTGTTAAAAAAATTAGTGTTTTATAGCTTTAACATAAGTGATAAAGTGAACAAAAAAAAAAAGAGTAAAATATATGTGCATATTTAAAAAAATTCCACTATTTTTCACTACACCTCGCACATTATGTAAAGATAGTGGTGATGATGATAATGATTTAGTGGCTGTTTGTAGGAGAAATGACAAAATCCCACAAAAAATATATATATATATATATATATATGGGTCCATCATATATTCCTGGTCTCTGGAGAGATAGGTGTTGTTGGCTAATTATGTATTGAAGCAAAAAAAGAGTTTGCAAATTTTAAAACTAATTTTGTGACTAATACTTACGCTACTCGTAGGTTCTGTTGCAAGTTGCTTAGAAGATGGCACTGGTGATAATTTTGAGCTTCTCTTTGTTAATGTATCCACTTTTATATTTTTCGGAGAAAAACTAAATCTTACTAGTTGATTCCACACTAAACTATGTTTCACAGCAAATGTTTCTATCGCATCACCTTGTGAAGACTTCATAAATGGCACCTAGATGGGAAAGAACTTCATATTAGTAAAATACAGAATTTAATTTTGAATTGAAAGTTTTTATGATGCCAGTCATCATTTTGCTCCCATTCACTATTCAAAACTATTCAAAATAGCCTATCATCACCTATAGTCTATACTTCTTCTGTATTTGTATTAAAATTATACTTTGGAGCCAATTGACAAATTGACTTTAGAAATTTGCCTCATGCATTCATTTAGATTTTTTCTATTTAATACAATCTCCACAGTCTCGTATTTGCAATACATTTTTTCCCTCCGATATTTACAATATATTTTTTTTTTGGAGTCATTTCACAAATTGACAAAAAAATTTACCCCATGCATTCATCACGATTTCTATTCAATATAACCTCTAAAACTTTTTGGCGTTTGTAATATCAAATTTTATTTTGGACTCATTTGACAAAGTGACATACCTGTAGCAATTTACTCCATGCATTTATTTTTATTTCTTTTACAATGTTCACAAGCAGTTTCATTATTGAATTTTTAAATCCTTTAAGCGAACCTACAAATAATTTGCACTAATGTCATCTAATATTCATAATTGTTTTAAATAAAATAAATACTAGTACGGTATATAGAATAATCTACAGTATATAGAGTTTGAGTATTTTTTAAAGCTTTTAAAGCACAATACATTTCAAGTGTACACAGTGATGCAGTCATTTGAAGAAATTTCAGAATACAGAAACACTGTTACTTTCATGTATAATGAAAACATGTCATCACTGTCAAGAATTGTAGTTTTGCATGCTAAGCTAACTTACATGTAAGCTTTGGTAAGTCATTCTTCTTGTGTACTGACAATGCCATGAATGCTTGTAATTCTAACAGTTAATAAATTTCTAATCTAATATAATCTAATCTACAGGTTAAATTTAAGTTAAAATAATCACGAACTTATTACGAAATAATTGTTTAGCATACTCTAACTTTTTCTCAGTGTTAAATAGCATGAAAAATAAAGTTATACGCATTTTTTTAATAGTGATAACTTGGTTAATTTTGTTTGTTCATACTTCCATCAACGCAAGATATTCTTTTGTTATCTTTCCTGACAACATCTTCCTTGCTGTAATAAAGGCTGCCAAACATTCCACAAGAACTTCACAAGCTAAAGAATTCAGAGCTGGTAACTCTTCCAGTAGATGACTGTTTAATGCTTCGTAGTTACTCTTTGTAGCCAATAGTTCCTCCTGGATCTGAGAATAAAGATAGTAAAAACCAAGCAGCATTAATTGTTTGACAGATATTCTCACTTGCTCTATTACTTGTTGGTAAGAAACGAAAAAATTTTCTGTGAAAAATCTTCGACATTGGTAGTCACTGGAAGAATGAGAAATGCACATGTCTCAAATTTGGTCAGCTTTAGTATTTCATGACATAGAGCAAACCACCAAGAACTGCGGACAGTTTTATTATCAAAAGCCAAAGGGCTGCTAATTGATACACCTATAGCGTTTATCATTTCTTACAAATAGAAACAATTTCAGTTTCCTGGAAATTCTTGCGATGGTGTCTGAATGACAATGATAGACGTAGGAATATAAAAGTTAATCTGATAAACAAAGAAGTAAGCTTAATATTAGCCCTCTCTGTAAATTAAAATTTCGATAACCTAGAACTAGTAAACGATATTTTCACATTATCTCCCCTTAAAATACAAAGATGGGGGGAGGCTGTGTAACAGCAAAGAAAGTGAACTGATTCATCTAAACACATCACTATCATTTCTATGACAGAAGAAGAAAACTAAAAAACTCACATAATACATGCATGTATGCACACAAGAGGAGGAATTATTTTGTCTTCATACATATCTAATCTGCAGTAAATACTCCTGAGCAAAATTTTATGACTTCTAGGTCACTAACTTCACAACTGCAAAAATAACATCATTAAACACATAAGAAGTGCCTCCTGAATTGATCATTAATGAAATTCACAGAAAACTAGGACTTTTCTATAAGAAAAAAAGTTTTTGATAACAAAGAAACCATTTCAATTTCAATGATTTATGAAGAAAACACATATGGATCCTTGGTTTATTATAAACGCACGTTTCAATAACCACACTATACTATACTATTGTAGAGTTACATATTTCAATTGTCCTCTATAATGTCTTTTACCTTTAGAGAATCCATCCTTCAAGCTCCATGCAAGTCTGCTGTATCAAAATTCAGGCTAACATAACAGAATACTTTAGGAAAAAAAATTAGGAATAAAATAAGAATTCTAGAGGACCCAAATTGCCCTCTGTGTGATAAAGAGGGAGAAATGATGGAACATCATCTGGATTGTGACATCCTATTAATGATAAATTTCACTGAAGAGAAATATTGGAAAGCAAGAAAGCTAACGGTTTCATTGACAAACAATTGATATCAGACAATAACAATATACTATATGAGAGAAACAAATACTTGTATCCTTTCTAATGATATTTCATGGAATAATTGAAAAAAAAAAAAGTAATAATTTCAGTTACTTGAAAATCTATAAAAATTTTAAATTTACAAAAATGTAAAGCAAACTACTCCCTCAGATATGGAAGGAATGTGCATTTTCTACAGGCATCACAATGCCACATAGGTATACCGAGTCAAAATACCTGAAGTTCATCTTCTTAATGTGAAACAGGAAATTATAACGAATAAATCTGCACAGATATTTGGAGCAGAATTTTCGAGCATAACTCCAATATTGTTACTAAACATCTGAGACTAAAATAAGATGTATCTTATTCACAATAAATATTTGAAACATCAACGTAGATCGATTTAGAATAAATAAATTGTATACCCATATACAAAGTACATAATTTTCTATTACTGACTTTTGTGAAGTACATTGTAAGATATGAAGCATAAAATACTGACCAGTCTGTTTTCCTTGTTCTTTTCTGCTTTGGCACAACATCCATCATAATCCAGCAGTTTATCATGACGTTTCTGTATTAATATTTGTGGTCCTTGAAACAGGTCCATCAGAGTATTCAATGGAAACAAGACTCTTTTTTCTATAGTTTTCCTCTATTGTAATAACAGAGAAAAAGAGATTATGTTAGCGGAAGGAATGCATAATACTAAAAAATAAAACGTACACAATGACATTTCCAAAATTATCAATTCGTTTCATTTTTTAATAATTTCCCTTTGACACATTTTTAGGCAAATTTTATTTTTATCTTGTGTGTTGCAGAGAACAATAAATGCTATTTCTTTTTTTTCTTATATTCATGTTATAATTCTTCCTTAAGATTCGATTTTGGCGTGGACAGGAAGTTAAACAAGATAATTGAATAACGTTAATGTTAACATTGTTCATTAACTCTGATGTGAACTTGCCTTTGGAATTTTAACTCGCATGCAATAGTTAATATAACAATGCAACTTACAAACTCCTCCCAAAAACGCTTGCAGACAAGTTGATGAAGTTTGTGGAATTCTTGTACTTCAGAGTTACTCTCCTGATAGAAAAAGGCTACAAGTGATCCTATGTTAAGCTGATGCATCATTTTTTCTTGCATCCCACAAAGAAAGATTTCTACATCCTTGAGGAAACTTCTGCAAGTTTTCTCTACAGTGTGGAATATAAATTCATGTTCATCAAACACAGGATCTTTTGTCTGAAAAAGAGAAATTTATTAGTTGAATGAATGTATATAAATTAATATATTCATTTAATTTTAACACACTTAAACAAGTGAAGTAACATTCTAAAACTTAGGCTTGCAAGATGTAAGAAAAATTAACTGTAAATTATTTGGAGCTGAAAACATGATTGACTACTCACAGAAACTCCAAACAGTGTGGAAGTCAGCATAACTCCTAACCTTGTCGACTTTTTGGCAACTGAATGGAGAGAAATCCTGGACATTCTGCTTGATATTGTGGTGTTTCCGTCATCCAAATACTTTGATACTAAAATAAAAACAATTGCATTTATCAAAATATGTGTCCATATTACAGCAGCATGCAGTGGTCTACTGACACTGGGTATGTTGTCCAAATAAAAAATGCGCTGAAAATTAAAGCAGGTAAACGAGGTTTGAAAAGTTACCAGACTATGTCGATTTCTCTACAACCTTAAGATGGGTGCAGGCCCATCAATAAGAGTGTCAACTGTCTGCATCCCCAATGTGTCTTCCTTCCAAGTGGAATCATTCTGTGTATACTGTAACCTATGTCACAAGAACTTTTGTGACAACATTTCAGCCTGTAATCTCGCAATAGCTGACAAAAACGAACAATGTGTGTGCATCAAGTTATACATTAAGCTGGAGAAATCAGCAACTAAAACATTCCTTGCAATGTTTCATCAGACTTTTCGTGATGAAGCTGCAGGCTGTAATGCAGTGTTTTATGTTTCAGGAGGGAACAAAGTTGTGTTGAAGATAACGAGCACTTGGAGCAACTCGTGTAGATGCCTAAAAAAATCGACAATTCGTTCATGAAGATCATCATCAAACTATCAATGAAATGTGTGACATGACTGGATTCAGTTATGGAGTCTGCCAGGTGATTCATGAACAATTTGAACATGTATTGTATTATTGCATTCATTTCCAGGTTTCTGATGCTTGATCTGGAATAGTGGCACTTCAAATTATGCCAAGAAGCTTCAAGTCTGGCAAATGGTGACCCAACTTTTATCTCCAGGGCTCATAGGCAACGAAAGTTGGGTTTGTGGTTATGATCTAGAAATAAATCAGCAATCATCAGTCACCAAGAGTGAAGAGGACTGAGCAAGTGAGGAGTGCAATAAAGACAGAGTTGGTTTTTTTTGCCATTAAGGGGATTTTGCACCGAGAATTCCTTCTCCCAAATCACACACAAATGATTCCCGCATCAGAACAATGCGTGCACTCAAACATCTCTGCAAACACAGCAATTTTTTCTGACCAATCATCCTAAATCCTCGGTACTCACCAGATTATCCCCCTGAAGAAGAAATTAAAGCTGAAGGGGTGGCATTTTGAGACCGTGAAAAGGATTCAAGGCTTAATAGCAGGCAGTACTTGGCAAGCATCAAGAAAAGGACTTAAAGAGGAAGTATGAGGGCTGGCAGAACAGCTCGAAAGAATCTATAAGATCACAAAATCACTACTTTGAAGGTATACATATCGATTACACAACTTTTAACACTATATCACTTCAGAAGGAAATGGAGGCCACATATAAACAAAGTAAGTGTAACATTTTTTTCCAAGCTGTGAGGTTAATTTTCAATAGCATCTAGTATCAATGTGAGAAACATTATTCAAAATGGAAACATAAAAGCTCAGGTACATAATTTTAAATTAAGTTAGATTAGAAGTGGAATTTTGAGTATTTCACTGTGAGCTATAATGCTGATATAAGATCTCTGGAATACAATAAATTAAATTAAATGAAAACCTCCAATGTTCCAGAATGGCATAGTGGTTTTTGGCCACTGGAAAAATGGGGATATTCTAAAACAACTATAGACTGAGTCCAACATCCATTACATAAATCACTACACAGATTTCAATGGAAGGGGTATTTTGAAATTTGGGGAAACCCAAAAAATGCTGACATGAGACTGTAATGAATCAAGTAGGGTCTAATACACGAAAGCAGATGATGATGATTGATTGTTTGATGACGACGACGACGATGACGACGATGATAATATTTTTTTTTTGTATTTAGGCTTACTTCACATTGCCAAATAATAAGGCAAAGCTTGAAATTACATGCATTCTGTTGTCCTAAATTCAAAACTCAATAGCAAAACTTAACAGTACTTAAGTTGGAAACATCGATTATATGATATTCCTGCTGCTCTAAAGTTAAAAAACAAAATCAGGTAATCTGTCCAAGCACAACTCCGAATCAGCAAGCAAACACACTACTGCCTGAGGTATGCCAGTGGCTCTGCTTTTGATAATACACGTAAGTATAAAATGAGAATAAAAAATGTTATGGTAGTTGTAATAAAGTAATAAAATTTAAGAGTACATAAATGCTTACATTTACAGATAATTAGAATATTAATGTTTCAATATTACATTTTATCGAATATTTTCAAAATCTACTCCTGCTTCCTTCTAAACAACTTACATTCGCTTAATTTCAAATGAGAATAAATGCAAGTAAGTACCTGTAACTGGGAAGAAAATAGAGAGGTTAAGTGAGGATATGATAAATTCAAGAAACAATGAAATGTCCAGTGAAATCAGAACAGGAAATAGGCTATTCTTACAATTTAAATGATGAATAAAAGAAAAATACAATTCAGAAACAAAAACTGTTATGTCACAGTTATGCTTACCAATATCTTTCCGGCGTTTGTATTCATTGATATAAGTCGCTACATCCATCATTGTTCTTACAGCATTCAGCAACTCAGGTTTATCTTTGTGAGAATCCTCTGTACACTGAAAATGAAATCCTCATTCTGTAACTGTGTCAAATTTGGGTTTAAGGGAGGAGATGGGTGAAATTTCTAACTTCTGTAGTTTTTGGGCTAGTTGGTTCATTTTTGGCATGCACGCACACGCACATCCACACTACCAATTTTCATGCATGTCATCCAGATGTTTTCTGAGTTATGCCCTTTTTCTAAAAAAAATTGGGGCATATTGGCACATCGGAACCTGAATCTGGTGTGGCTTAGTGGATAAAGTGCCAGCACATAAAGCTGGAAACTTGGATTAGGGTCCAGGTGCCAGAAATAAATTTTCTCTGTTCTACCGATTCTTCTCCATATGGAAATGCACAATTACTGCACTGAAACTCCATATGTACTTAGGTACATCATAGTAATATTTAGATCTTTTACTAAAGCAGTCCTTCGAAGTACTGTTAGCAAAATTATGAATACATTTGAATAATCGCACCCCCTCTTACATAGTCAATTTCAAAATTTTTGGTTTGTAAGTAGTCTAATTATTATTGTGTCCATAAATAAGTCTGGAATTCACTTAAGTTCACAAAATTCTGAACAGGCCTCGAGTAAGTTATTTTTCTTTCAAATATAAAATTTAAACTATTTTGATATACAAGTGTTGAAATTACCATGCTCACAAACTTGAGATCTTATAATTTATAAAAATTTAAAAAAATCAGATCAGCTCTGAAAGTTTTTAATGTGTGTGCCTTTATGTAACTGTAACACTAGAACATATAATACCAATGACAAAAATATTGTATGCAGTATAATCATTTTTTGACAGACGTTTCAAGTACAAAACCAGAAAATGTGTGATTTTCTCAGCATGCATACATACATGCATAGATGAAGAAAAATATTATTCTTTGGGTATTTTAAATGAAGCTATGCAACAAGAAACGCTACCAGTTATCCCATGTGTGGTGGAATCTGCATTTCTTTATTAGTACAGTCACAATTTGTGGCCACTAACATCCCCGACCTTAATGCATTTGGGAGTTCCTGAAGATAAATTTTAGGAAATTAAACTTCGCATACTTACTACAGGATCTAAAATATAATATATATTATTTTAATGTACCGAAGTATATATGATATTTCCATGCAGATATTCTGCGTCATCATACGATGGAAGAGTAATGGAACAGAGAAAAATTCTCTCCAGCGCCGGGATTTGAACCAGGGTTTTCAGCTCTACGTGCTGTAGCTTTATCCACTAAGCCATACCGGATACCCACCCCAGCGTCGGACAGAATCGTCTCAGATTAAGTTCCAACTCTTGGGTTCCCTCTAGTGGCCACCCTCTGCACTACGTGATAGATGTCTATGAACGTAGGACGGAAGTCCACACATGTGCTGAGGTGCACTCGTTATGAGTGACTAGTTGGCCAGGATCCGACGGAATAAGCGCTGTCGGTACATTAAAATAATATATGATATGCGTAAATCACTTCGTGATTTAAGACGGCGTTTATTCCGTCGGATCCCGGCCAACTAGTCACTCATAACGAGTGCACCTCAGCACATGTGTGGACTTCAGTCCTACGTTCATAGACATCTATCACGTAGTGCAGAGGGCGGCCACTAGAGGGAACCCAAGAGTTGGAACTTAATCTGAGACCATTCTGTCTGACGCCGGGGTGGGTATCCGGTGTGGCTTAGTGGATAAAGCATCAGCACGTAGCGCTGAAAACCCGGGTTCAAATCCTGGCGCCGGAGAGAATTTTTCTCCGTTCCATTACTCTTCCATCATAAAATATAATAGCTTAGAAACAATGAGACTAATTACAAAGATGTATGAGGAGAAGGTGACAAACTATTCCAGCAGTATTCGTAATAAAAGTGTAGATTTTGATTAAATTAAATTTCTCTTTATGAAGTCGACATATGATCACTCATTGGCAGCTGACCACTCACTTGCTACCATCACTAATGATTCACGTGCAGTAATAGCAGAGGCAATTTTATTGTCAAAGGAATGCTGTATATTTATCACTAGAAGCATACAAAATATAGGAAAACTATGCAGCAACAAGTGTACAAGACCCTAAATTAGATTATCTTAATATTTATACTTACCTTTATTAATTCATTTAGGATCAGGGGATATTTAAGTATCCTTTGAACCGGCTTGATAAGAATAGAGCCCATATCGAAACAAGCTACTTGCATACGTAGGGTTTCGATTCCCTTTTTAAACAAGTTTTGTATTTCTTCAACAGACTCATACTGTAAAAGAAGTTAATGAATTAATTTAATGAAAAATTTGCACAAATACAATGTAAACAACTGCCTTGATTATAGTTGCAGTTCTAGGAGAAATATTTTTAATGGGCTCAGCTCAAACTACAGTATTCTTATAAGTGAAATAAAAATGTAGGGAAAGATCTTTTGATCCTGTTAGGGGATACTATACTGAAATTACTAACTTCCATGTTTTAAAGTCAAATTCACAGAACTTTTATCACTGCTGTATCTGGTTAATAATAATAATACATGTACAAAATTTCTATCATAAGTGGTTTGCATTTTGTTAATAATATCTTAATAAAATATTGTATTACTTTATATAAGACGTCCCTTGCGCCACAATTGACATTATTTTTAACTGAAATTCACTTATATGATTATTTATGTACACTGGAACAAACATTACTATTGAGTTTTTCTGTACAGTGGATCGGTATATTACTAGGAATTTTTTATAATTATTAATATTTTCATTTCTTATTCCTTTATAATAAAAAACTCTAGTAATTTACTGAGTAATTTTATAGCAAATACCATATAGTAAGTTGTGACCACATGTTTATAAGAATCCATTTAAGTGAATATAGTTAAGAAAAATGTAAATTGTGGCGCAAGGGACATTTTATATAAAGTGATTCAATATCTTAATAAAATATTATAATATGCAAATCACTTGTCATAGACGGATGAAATTTTGTACATTTGTAATTATTAACCAGATATACCAGTGATCAAAATTTGGTGAATATAGCTTCATAAGTATGGTAGTTATTGATTTCACTATTTTGAACATTTAAAAATATGGAACTTGGAAATTTCAGTATAGTATCCCCTTATTGAAGATTAATTTCTATTCAAAACTTTTAATATCAACAATGATTAATACAGGGCTTCTAATCTCGAGTGCCGTAACTTTCCTGGAAACATTTTCTGGGAAAGTCCATTCATGATTTCTGGTACTCAGGCATTTGGACTGACACTATACTTACTACACAATACCTGGTACTCAGGTGATAAGCTGTTCTCATTGCAGTCCAGAAGTACAGTGAGGATATTAATTAATATTTTTCCTAAGTATACATTGTTAGATTGTACTACGAATGTAGATTTAAATTTGTCAGAAAATTTCTTGGTGTAATTGTCCCACACATGTCAATGTTTATGAATTTTGCCCTTAGTGTTTGAACCTTATACAGGTATATAGAAAGTGCTGGCACAATACTGAAATTTACATGATATACTTTATGAACTAACCTTTTCAAGTAATATCAATGCATTATTATGATTCATACAATACTGCCCATAAACATTCTTCATTTTATCAGCTAATTCAACGAAACATGGTCCCACAAGCTGCTCATCATCATCTTTTCCTTTCATAGCTAGTTGCAGCTTATCTAACAGATCTTCTGCTAGTTGCATCACCTACAAAATAGGATTAGGACATACAGTATGCAAATTTTAAAACAGAAACCTCAATTGATACAGTAATAAATGAATAAATGAACAAAGAAAATAACGCTAGAACATGTAAGTTTGTATATTCCTTTGTAGAAGAATACAAATTGTCAAATAGTACTGAAACCAAGATATTTTGCAGTTGCAAAAATTGGGACACTTAATTCTTTTCAAAATTTACCTACATACCAGTACTAAACTTTGTAATCTGTATTGCTTGCAGCTGTTACACAAATCTTCATCGTATTGAAGTAGAGATATGTAAAGAGAATTCTGATATTAAGTTATTTGTGTGAAGGAAAACATCTGAGATTTAAATACCGGTACTACAATATATCAATGCAGAAAGATACACAATGTATACTGTATGACAAATCCAGAAGTCTATTCACTACTATGAAATAATACAAGGCCAACTGCAATTTTATTTATCCCAGAAATTTTATTCTTTGAGAAACGAAATTTATGACTTGAAAATGGATTAACTTTTCATTAAGTGAGATTCAGTGGTGAAATCTGATGAAAGAATATTTCACATCATATGTGAAGATCATATCAAATAATTACAAAATCCTTACATTATATTGTAAATAAATTTTCAGGTTTAAGATGATTATTCTTCTTTTTTTTTTTTTGTCTTTCTTTACTTCCTTTCATTTACCTCAATTGTGACATGAGTAAAAAATTACATTTATTGCAACCTAATGAGCATACTGTATAAATCTGGTTGCAACAGCCTATAGAGAGCAAAGGCTGACCAGCTGATTATCACTGATCAAAATTAACTGATTAAATTTCCGTCACACTGTAAATGCGTTTTTAATCAGTTAATTTTTTACATTATACAAATGAAGCATTTTTCAAATAAATGAAAACGAATATTTTTTTTTTGGCTTCTTTGCGTTGATACCTTACCACTCAGCTGTCTCAGTACCCAATAGTTTTACCATAAATGAGATTGAAATTTCAAACACAAATTATTTTTTTTGGCTAAACCATTATTCAAATACCAAAATGACATTTGACTTTCTGGTTACTTACAACTTAAAGATTCTGTTCTTAAAATTAATGCAATTATACCCCTTTCACCATGTATATATTTTCGGCCTATGTGGTACAGTCGGTATAGTGCTGGCCTTCTGTGCCTGAGGTTGCAGGCTTGATCCCGGCCCAGGTCGATGGCATTTAATTGGAAATTCCGGCACACCAGCAATGCTGATATAACCTCGGCAGTTGCGAGTATTGTAAAATAATACATCATTTAATTTAATTTAATTTAATTTATAGGTATATATATATATATATATATATATATATATATATATATATATATATATATATAATTTGTTACATCTGCATATCTGAAAAATGCTTTTTCCCCCCTATTCCCAGTCCTAAACGAACAATATTACTGGATATATTTCCAATAACTTTTGTGTAAAGCATTTCAGAGTAAAAATAGAAATCATAAAACTATGAATAAACATTCCCCCCCCCCCATCATTCCATATAGATAAAGGTACCGCAACTGACTTACTTTACTGACATTCATTTTTATCAAGTATCTATGATATTATTAAATGTCATGCACATGTCTTGAAATCAAAATACTGACACAGAATTCAATAGATATTTTCTTACCTCAAGAATGTTACCGAAGACTACCTTCACATCAATACCTCTCGCTTCAAGGATTCTTGGATTGTGCAAATTAAATGTCTCGTAAGTGATTTTCAGATCTCTTACATACTCCTTTTCTGTCATGACGAGTTCTGATATCACATTTTGTCTCTGCTCTGCATTCTTTCTCCTAAATAACATAGAAATTATATTAAGTCTTAGTCAAACAGGTTTCATGGTTTTCTTAATTTTATTTTTCAGTTGGATGATTCACAATAATGCTATTTGTTCGTAACAGCACATAATTTTGGTACATACATACATACATACGTATGTACGTACGTACATACATGTTCTGCCCATGGGCAGGTCTTTCACTGCAAACCCAGCATCCTCTAATCTTTCCTATTTTCTGCCTTCCTCTTAGTCTCCGCATATGATCCACATATCTTGATGTCGTCTATTAGTTTTTCTTGATAATGAGTAACAATTAGGGGTAATATAACAATGACAACAATGTAAGTCTGAAATTTCTTATGCTGATGGGCATAGTTTTGATCTCAAAAACAGAAACATCTACGAGTATATTGGAAATTGAAGTCTGTTAAGAAGGGCCAGGTACTCACAAGTTCTAAACCACAGAAGCTAAATGACCATCAATGCCTCCTGAAGATTGTATGTCCAAAACGTTTTACAGTTCAGTAATTTATTAAATATGTTGATACCATTAAAAAATGCAAGTATTGGAGCTCACACTCAATCTACACCATGTGTAATCTAATTTATCTTATTTCTAGCGTTGTTGCTGTTGGTGGTGTTGGATGATATTCTTAAACACTAAAATGTATTTCTGAACCTTGTTATAGGAACATTAAGTAACTAATAAAGACTTATATACGTACCTTTGATCTTCTATGATAGGAAGACTGTATATGTTTTCTGTCTGTTCTTCTGTTATACCCGCTTTTTCTTCTTCAATTATATTTTCTGGAAAATAATTTTCAGAATAAAAAACTGACAATTTCTTTTTTTTTTTTTAACTTCCAGAATACATTGTGTCATATATATATATATATATATATACATACACAACATGGATCCTGAAACTCATACCTTAAGAGATAAGAGCACTTGTTCATCATCGCTAGAGGAGGTGCTCAATGTGATGTTCATTCATAGTAATGCATCCTTCTGCCCTACGTCTTAGGGAATCACGGACTCTTTGAAACACTCCTGGTTGGTCTCGGATGTGCCAGCAGGCATTAAATTATACATATTCTTGCATTATAATTTCAAGTAGTACCTGATGACGCAGAGCGATGGATGCTACGGCGAACAGGCTTCTGACCTGGAACAGGTACAGGTGGTGCTGGACGGTGTGGTATTCTATCAGTGCTATGTCTGCCAACATCATGCCTCTGGAAATATTGTGGCGGTGGTGGTGGTGGTTTCTTGGGTGGGTGACGCAATTGAACTTCATCTGTACCACAAATTAAAAAAGAACATCATCACAGTAACAACAAAACTCATTCTGACCTTTTCTCCTGAAATTATTCACTTGCATACATTTATAAACTTAATGAAATAAATGTATTCTCGGGGGGGGGGGGGGGAATTAATTTCCTAATTTTTTCCTCGCATGCAAATTATTCAAAGCCAATTATATAACAGATTAAATTTGCAGTGAGATTGGCAGTGGAAACAGAAGTATTAAGGCAGCTTATTTTTTCACGACAAACCTTCCAGATTCTGCTAAGAATCCAAATTCTAATGCTTTGGTCATATTAACATGGTATACAATCCATGCCGTAACAATAAAAATAGCTACTACTCTTTTACCTCAAATGACTTCAATGATTATATATGACGTGTCACAAAACACCGTGCCACTAAACATGTAAACTGTAACAAACTCTAAAGAGTGTAAATTAATATTTAGAGAGTGTACATGAATATCTAGGAAGTGTTAATCAATAGTTTGTACAAAAAACGTGGAAATACCCGTAGTATGGGATGTTATACGAGTAATTTGATACAGGAATGCATGGAGATAGCAGCTTTGTGCTTTTATATTGTCTTGGTCTTTGGTTTTTCACTGTGTTTTGTTTTCTTTGATTAATTTCCCATCTGCTGATATACAATAAGAACAGTTGCACAAAATTAATTACAATTCCTGTATAAACAATGCAATGACAAACGAAATTCTACCTAAAACTTTCAAAATATTCTGAACTGCTCTCAAGAAAAATTCAGTAAACTAAAAGTGACAACCAACTACATACTCAGTTTCTATTGGAGTTTTATATAGTACATAAGACTTTGTTCGACACAGAAGAAAAGAGGTGGAATGAGTGGGTTCAGGACCAGAGACCATGATGATCAAAATCAATAAACCTCACTTCTGCCAATTTAGTGAGAAACAAATTTTTGATCTAGAAGGCAATTACAAAACGAAAATAAACAACCAATAAATCAAATAGAAGCTCTAAGCTGTAAAAATTCGCACGATGAATGAATGAATGAGGGAGAGAGAAGGTATCAATTGAAAGGTACATGATTATGATCGCGTCCTTGTAAAGGCTCTTGGGACTCAACTTTTATGTGAGCTCCTAGCCTAAAGGTCATTAGTGTCACTTTGTACATACTGTCCCACTTAAGGAACTTAAGTAAATTTTGCAGGAAAGAAAGCCAGAAGCTGTCAACTAGTAGAATGTTAGGTGGTTGGGCAGGTAAGCCAGCTGGGCATGAGTACCTACAACAGAACTTAGAGCTAACACTGCTTCTTACAGCATCCCCAGCCCACTTGTACAGCTAAGACAGAAAAGCAACAGCACCTAGCAAAGTCCACGACACCTGTCAGTGTTTAAGAAGCTCTGCGGCTCTGATGTCAATGAAAGAGAAGTGAATGACAACATTTTGAAATCCGAAATCTAGACGGATGGGTGACAGGTCCGTGGTCCATTTCTTCAAGGACTCATCCTGACATTTTGTCTTAATGCCTTAGGGAAACCACAGGCCTCAATTTAGGAGACTGAACCAAATGACCTATCAGTAGTGACTCTAGTAACAACTGAGGGATTTTCTGAAAAAGAAACATTAATTACATAGTGGTAACAGTGAAACGACGAAGTATCAGTAATATGACTAAGCCCCCAAGGACTTGCTCACCTTAGGAGTCTACTTATGAGCAATTCCCTGTGACAACAGGAGGCCCTTGCCCTTACGGGATGTGTACGGGCTAAATTTATTATTATTATTATTATTATTATTATTATTATTATTATTATTATTATAAATCTCTCGCAAAACTATGTTGGACT
This sequence comes from Periplaneta americana, assembly GCF_040183065.1. NCBI lineage: Eukaryota > Metazoa > Arthropoda > Insecta > Blattodea > Blattidae > Periplaneta > Periplaneta americana. The sequence goes on from NC_091126.1 coordinate 50,421,218, forward strand.
ATGTAGGATGTTAAGAGTGCTGGCTATGTGAGAGATTGGTGATGAGACTGAATATATCAATTGCTGAATGCCATATGAATCATGCACTGAGACCACACTCGTCAATTTCCCTGGAATAATTCTGATTACACTGGTCAACACTGAAAATGCTTCGGAGATTAAAGTAATCAATGTTCACTAAATTTGGGTTGCTGACCACGAATATGACATTAATTTTTGTCAATTTGTTCTGGTTTTGGTGATATGCATTATGATTAGATGTGCTCTATTCTTTATAAATATTACACGAAAGCAAAGTTTATAGTAGTTTTACCATCTCTGAATGAGAAAGGGTTCATTTCAAGACTTCCGCTTTCCTTAGCAATGACAAAGCGAGCTTCACAACAACACTAGGCAGTTGCAATTGAAGATATTGTTGGTGAAAATGCGTTTTCTTTACTGTATTCCCTTATGTTTTGTTCAGTTTAGCACACTCAGTCATGGTAGAGATCCTGTGCCATTTTCTGTGCGTGATATTTTTTTGTGCTGTTCTTAACATGACACGTAAATTTGTAAACAGTGCAGTAAATTTTTGTTACGTTTTGTGACAAAATGACATTTTCTAATTGAAAGAGAAATATTATGCCAATCATAAATAAAGTATACCATCTGTATTTTGATTGTACAGTAAGGCATATGGACAAAAAGTAGACATTAAACATTTGCTGTAATACTTGTTTTATGAACTTACAGGATTGGCTAAACCAAAAAAGTTCCTCTATGGCCTTTGCAGTCCCCATGATATGGAAATAACTGATGGATCACATAACAAATTGCTATTTTTGTATGGTACATCCAATCCAAGGCATTTCCAGAAAGAAAAATGGACTGGTAATATTATTCAAATATCCCATCAGATATTCGTTCTGTATAACATTCTGAAGAACTATCTATTCCATAACCTCCATTGATTCATCCAACGAGAAGCATGAAGCAGAAAAACTCGACACAGCTATGCCAAATCCTGACATGACGTAACATCACATGTACACATCTCCGACCACAGGTTTTCTGTCAGGTTAATAACTTGGATGTCCCATACAACTTTTATATTTCTGTACAAACCTTTTGGAAAAATATTATTCAAAATCAAAAGAATATGAAAAATTATTATTGTGAAAAAAGTGCAATTATTAAGACTGACATTAGATTAATCAAATGTTTCCACATTTAAAATTTTGATAGCCTCATGCTGGGTTGCAAGAAACCTGTTCCATAAATTGCTATTCTCTCGTTAAGTAACGAACCTTTAAACTATTCCAGTCTTTAAAGTATAGGTCGTTGCAAATGTGATATTTAACAATCTGTTAGCTATTCCATCTTTAAACGGAAAAGATTCAAAATGACAGAGCCATCGTAGCCGGTGCAAATAATTCGCTTATTATACGTGCATGTCGCTATGGTAATATTGTGTTTTTGGATAGTCACTGTTTTCAAACTTTGCGCAAGACAGGCATCAAATACTGACCCAGGCCAATATGCAACGATTCTTGGTACAGATTGATAGAGAAGTAACCCTTCTTGTTTGGGTACATCTCATTCAAGTGTCTACTGGGGCTTTGAATTTTCATATGGCTACAGTCTATGCACCAATAACGTTGGGAAAATTGCAAATTGAGAAGAAATCCTGTTTTACTGTTTGTACAGAATTTCCTTGAGGCATAGTAATGTATTGTTCTCTCATTCTTGCAATGCAGTCACACATCTTATTATTCTACAAACTGTAGATTTATAAACATGAATATGATCCACTATCACATTCTGAAACACTCCTTTTGCGTAATAGCGCAAGGCAATTTACTGCATGCGATTTGTTTTCCAATATAATGCCCTATTTCATGCAAGAGAGCCATGAATGTCTCTTTCGATAATCTAAATCTAACCTTAAAATCAATATTATCGTATTCATCTAGAGGATTCGATCTGTCTCTCAGTATTCTTGGTCTTGGTCAAACATAACCTCTACGTCAAACGATTCTATAATAGTAATAAAATTCTTTTATTCACAAAACTTCTCCTATACACACATGAATCTCGAGTTCACTGTGATATGTATATTACATTTCACTTACTTCTGATGATAACATATCCACGAAATTACTTAATACTGTCAGGTACAAAAACAAGAAATATATGTACAATATGGCGGCTAACGATTCGTTAACAGTTTATAGCTCCGATTTTCGACCTATAGTTTACAGAGTGCTTTAACGAACCAATAGCTTTAAAGGTCGTTCTTGCAATTCTTACTGACGCTAAATGAACAATTATAGGACCAATAGTGTTTAACGAACCTATAAATGCTTTCTTGCAACCCAGCATCAGACAAATAAAAGCAAGTAGCAAGGTTTCTAAATGACTTCATGCAATTTACATTCACTCCTGCCACTTCTGTTCCAACTAACATCTTATGATGGTTTCACAATGCCAAAAAAGAAATCCTTTCTTGAATTAGAGAGAATTACTCTTTGTTTAATTGACTTACAAACATGTAATACTTTCCTACTACTGAGAACTTCTGAGATTCTCCAAATTAGCACAAGATTATAGCTCAGTACTAAGAAAATTTACTTGTTAAAAATGAGTAGGCCTTACCTTCCTTCCAATGTGTTTCTTCTTCCACGGCTTGAGGAAGAGATGGGGGCCAGTGAAATTTTGCATTTTTTGATTTCTCAGTTTCTTCTTGCTGCATAAACCTGCCAGCCACAGTTTCCGTAATATCTATTGAATGCCTCTGACTAGGAATTAAATTTGAAGTCTGTGCCATATTATGGTAAGATTCAAGATTTTTAGACATAAGATCTTCAATGTTATTCCTTTCTTTAGACGAAAGACTTTCTGCTGGAAAGTCGTGACTCATGTATTTTCTTCTACTTCTATCACCAATTACATCTTGAGACTCTAAATCATAACTAACATTCTCTTTAACTGTACTGAAAACACCAATCAAATTATCTTTGGCAAGAGAAGTTCCACGAAGCAATCTGTTTCTCATTTCATTTGGTAAAAGATGAGGACTTAAATAATTTTTTGGACAAAGCCCAACATTTCCACTCTGATTCTTTACTTCACACCAATCGTCATTTGCTTTACTCACAATCCAAACTACTTCATCTTTATGTATTGTTAAATCACCATTCATCTGTGCATCAAAGTTGTATAAGACTTTTGCAAACATATTTGGCATCAGTTCAGACTGAGAATTCATATCAGATTGCGAAAATAGCTCAGCTTCACCAGGGACATCGCAACTTAAATCCCTCGTAGAACTTGTATAATTCTCACAATCCACCAAAATATTCACATAGCTTTTTGGAAAAATTCCCTTTTTTCCATCAATTTTTCCTTCGATCCAATCTTTGTCAATATGTCGACATAATGTAACTATTTCACCTTCGTGAAAACTCAGTTCATTTTCAAATTGGGCGTAAAAAGGATACAAAGTGATGCCATAGGGAACGACATCTAATTCTACTAAGGGCTGAGCATTATACAAAGTTTCAGTCTCGCTTGCTTTTGTATGAGATTCAGTATAGTACATAGACGGCATGTTCACTTTGAAGTAGTCATCATTGAAGATGTCTGCTTCGTTTGGGAGAGGGAACTGTGCTTCTGGCGAAAGTGCCAACAGAGAGTCTACATCACTGTTAGATTTAACTCTTGGAGGAACATGGGAAGGTTCCGTGAATTGGACTGGTAAGTTGAAGTCAGTGCTCTGAGATACTCCATTATCTCCCATTAAGTCTGTATCATCAAGAATTTCAACGTAAGCTGATGGAAATATTCCTTCTTGGTTTCCACAGATTCCCCTAAAACAAACAGTAAAATTAACTAAGCTCAATATGCCTTCAAGTATTAAGACAATATTAGTTCACATAAAATCTAGCTTTAAGGTTACTGTAATTTCAGTGTGCACTATGGTTCTACTCTCCACATGTTTCTATGAAAAATACCATATAGTTCTCCTAATCAACTGAAAAGATCAGATTTGAAGCCACACACCTTATATTGCCTCGACTTATCTTATCTGTAACTCTGTTGAAGTTACCTTAGCAAATTCGAAATTACTTTACTTTACTTAGCAATTTCTAACAAATAAAAATTTCCTTAAAATATACATAAAAAGAAGATGCCATGGATATTTTTAAAACAACATTATGTATTTAACTTTCTGGTCAATCACACCTTTCGAATTGAGTTTTATATCATGTTAATGGTCTACTGATATTGTTTGCTACAGTGAAATATCAATAACATGAATTTCATAAAAGGCAACCTGTTCATATACAGATGTACAGGGTCAGCCACAGTCCCAGAAAACTCTTTTATTTCGAAGACAGAAGGGAAAGTTAAAGATCTGCAATTCTTAGCATGTTACAGTATGTCCAGTCGCCTTGGCTACAAGTTATTGACATTATATATATTGAAACATTCTACAAGTGTATGATGTTTATGCTGTCCACTATATTTATTGATTTTAACAATGCTGTACGAACTGCTAGATTATCTAGCGTCTCTGAAATTTCAGATGGAGAAAAGAAACCGAGATTGATCATGTTACAATCTGACATTCGACTTAAAGCTGGGGAAAACCTCGAAGCAAACCCAACCAGATGATCATTCAAGCGAGATTCGAACCCACGTCCAAGCTCAACCTTGTATCAGAATACTACCTTCTTATCACTAAGCTACCATTTATAATGTTTGTAACGACCAATTCTCTCAACAAATTAATTTTATTTCGTTATTTTAGAATTTAATATTTCTGTACATACCTATACCAGTTTTTATCAATTACTTCAGTGATAGTAATGATGTCTCCTTCGTGCAAGTCCATTTCCTCATCCAGCTGTGCTTTCATACTCATTTTTACTCGTGCCTTCATATTCATGACTTGTACTTTTGTTTTCGCCTGAAAAAGATATTCAATAGTTAAAATTATGCTAAAAATTTACAATGAAATAGTTCAAGGACATCACTTCAACGTGTTTCCAAACATGGAATAGAATAACATAAGCAAAACTTAAACTTCAACTCAGTTTTGAGGTGTCAGGTAAGTTTTTGTTTCCTGAAAACAATGTCATATTTATGGACAAATTTTGTATCACAGTAGTAGTTTCTATATACAAAACGTAGAACATTTAATTCTAAATTGTGTCTAGGGTGTTCTAACATCTCTGCAGAAATGTAATTTAAGCTGTGAGTACCGGTAGTCTGTTCATACAAAATTCCAGAAACCAACAAATAATTTCAAACACCAACTCTAAAAATCTTTCTTCAGTGAATCTGGGAATCAAATCCCAATCCCCTTATATACAGCATAAACGCAGGTAATGTGCTATCACTGATGAAAAAGTGTCAAATATATAATTATGAAAAATTAGCGACTTCCTTGATATATGTGCACTTTCTAGTGGGCTGATGACAGTATTAATCACACTTCACTGGGGATTAACAGTGGAAGAAATGTCAATACTTCAATACAGAATACAAGTAACAACTGTATCTCTTCGTAGTAGAGAAATACTGAAACAGGTTCATGAGTGGTCTACATATTCTAAATGGATGTTATGTAACTTGCTAATTAAGATACCGTTGAAGGTCACAAGTAATAACTGTAATTGTAGAAAATAAATGCATTTGCTTAGTAATTTGTATTATATTGAACTTAACTGCAGTGTACACTGACAAAAAATGTACCTTTTCAAAAGCAAGCAAGCAAACAAACGCACACACAAAATAATGCAAACACAAACACATCCATGCACTCAAACACGCAGACAAAAGAATCATTAACAATACAATATTTGTTTCTAATTTTAACGTCCACACTATCTCCTTTGAATACGAAGTTCATACCAAATGACCAGAATAATTTACTTCCGTAAAAAAAAAAAAGGTTATAGTTGTACAGTACCCAATGACCGAACATTTGTCACTCTGCTCAGAAAATGTGTATTCCTTCTACTACATTTTAAATATTTTCACGGACATCTGAATGCATTTCAACAATGAACTTCAACTGCATAAGAAAATAGCAATGATTTTCCAATATTCGTTACCAAATATGTCCTTTAAAGTCACAACGTGTTTAATATTATAGAATTCAAGCTGTAAGAACTCATTCCAAAATATTAACACATCATGAATTAAGTAAAACACTGAAGACTTATATTTAATTATATCGTAATTATTCTAAACTGCAGCAAAACACAGCAGCATTTGAGCCACACAATTTTATAACTCGAATATTATCTCTCTAATTAACATGGTGAACAATTACTAATAAATTAATAATTAGAGAGAGAGAGAGATAACAAAAAGTTATAGCTGTCCTTTCTAAGGGTTATGATGGAGATACAGTCTACTGTTCAATCCATACAAGATAACATTTTAATTTATGTATGCTAATAATTTTAATGCATTAGTATAACAACTATGAAAAAATATAACAACCTATGAAAATGTCGAAAAAATTACGACTCTATCTTCAATGTTGAAAATATTATATTACCAAATTATCATAGATATTAGTGAAAACTGTACAATCTGTTAACAGCTGAAAGAAAATTAATAAATGGTAATCATTTTCACTTTCTGCCAGGATTCTGAACTCATTAAAACACTGCTATGTTTCAGAAAAACATATATTTCAATCTCCTTAATGAAAAATTCTTTGATTTAATTCATGACGTTTCATAAATTTTAAGAGTTCATTGTCCTGATCAGCTGGTTGTTATGGAGAATAAATATTCACGTACCCTAAATTGACAATCTGGGAAAATTAACAGTTTGTAATTTGTTGGACGAAACACACAAAGAAATTACGAGTGCATACATGATTTTTAATATTTACCTTCACAATGAATGAAAAGCACGTCAGAACATTCAAAAAGCTACCATACAGTTCCACTGATTACTCAAGACTGAGACCATGGGCACGAAAAACATCATTACATAGTAGATGAGTCACCTCTATTTTTGCTAACACCTACGCAACTAAGACCAAGTCAGCAAGCATTTCTTGACACATTAAAGTATCCAGTTGATACAAACATTTTAAATAGTATCAACTTGAAATACATTAGACGTAAGCATCATTTTGGACAGTATGAATACTGTTCCTTCGTAAAACAAGCCACAGCTGTTCATAAAAGAAGCACACTATGACTTTCCTTGGTCTTAAACTGATATGATAAGGAGAACAGGTTTCCTGTTAGCAGAGACAGTTATTGCTTTTAAAATATATCTTGCAATGTTTTAGTTCTACAATCACATATAGACCTACAAGTTTTTATATAATGTAAACACTATTGTGATTATTAATTAAGTTGCATAAAAGAAAAACTTTGGTTATGTATTTCATAGTCTGATTTAAGTGTGTAAATGGCAAAAAGATAGTTTCATTTATTCAATGTTTTTACCATAACTACAAAAACATTATTAAAAAGAAATTCAATTTGGGATTACAAGAGAAAATGACAATACAAGAAAAATCTCAATGTTAACTGTACATGTAATTATAATGATACAAGATGAATTTAAAGACTATATATGGCAAAGTGAGTAAACAAACTATTACACAGAAAAGTATTCGACCCTTACAGATTCTTTGCTTAGGTGTGTAAAATAAAGTGAAAATGAAAAACCTGAAAACATATAAGCCAGTATTAAAAAAAGGAGTATTTTCTTTCTGTACTTCTGAGGGCATAATAACTAAGCACCAAATTACTACAGTGCTGCCACCTCTATTGCAAGAGAAACGAGCTTTACATTCAATAAAAATGCAATATAAGCATATTAACTTAAAGCTGAAAGAGCAAAACCAATTTACAATTTTCACTTTAATTGTCGTGTAGAGACAGATTTCGAATTATCTGCAACATTATTAATGGATTAATTAAATTCCTACGTATCAAACAATGTTATTAGCAATAACAATATATAACTAAATATTTTATAACAATGCAAATAACCTCCTGTATGTTGTTCAGATCATTTTTTTCTTATGTATAACAATAAGTAAATTTCACTATGTTCATAAATTCAGAAATTTACTTATACTTGTAGATAGTAACGATTTCTATTTATACTAATTAAAATTGAACCATTCACTCATTTTGATAATGTCGCTTTAGTAAACAAGCCCACAACATCCTTAAATATTTTATGCAATTTAAAAAAATTTCCTAGCCCATCGTTTATAGAAAAAAATATAGTTGTTCAAATATCACCTATTGTATGGGGTTATGTCAAATAATTATTTTCCTAGATTGATATAGTTAATATATTAGGCATTACTGATGAGTTAATCATGACATTCCTTTAATAAAATACGTTTGACAGTCTAGAATGTGTTCCATGGCAAATGCTTGCCCGATCACTGTCTCTATCACTGCTGCTGTGCACTGTCGCAATCTCTCTGCAGCTAAGGACATGAGTTTGACTGTTTTGATAAACACAACAGGAGAACATATCTCAGTTCTAGTTCGAGTGTGGTTGAATGTAGATTATCTCTCTGTGTGTGTGTTCTTATGGTTTATTTAACGACGCTCACAACTGCAGAGGTTATATCAGTGTTGTTGGTGTTCTGGAATTTTGTTCCGCAGGAGTTCTTTTACATGCCAGTAAATCTACTGACATGAGCCTGTCGTATTTAAACACACTTAAATGCCATCGACCTGCACCGGGATCGAACCCGCAACCTCGAGCATAGAAGGCCAGCGCAATACCAAGTACGCTACCGAGGCCGGCGTGCGGGGGGGGGGGGGCCTTTGTGTGTGGAGTGTGTGTGTGTGTGTGTGTGTGTGTGTGTGTGCGCGCGCATGCGGTTTTTTTAATCTTTATTCACTGCATGTCCCATTACATCCATAGTAATACTACATGCTGATTCTTCTTAATATTGTTATTAATATCTTGTTTATGTTTCACGTTTCATACCCTCAGAAGTTCTAGATTCTGTAATGATATTTTTCCAAAAATTCAAATTTACAATATTAAAATTCTCACATTATTTCTTTCGATTTTCATATTTCTATTATACTTTTCCTCACTCAGAGATAGAATATATTTTATAAACTTAAAAAAAGAGTAACTTTTCTGTAATAAAAACAACATAAATTGTCCGCTTAATTGAAAATTTAAGAAAGAATTAAAATTAACGTTTAATAACACAGGTCAACAACATAAAACTTTTTTTTTTCACAAGAACTAAATTAACTGAATCTATGTGTCTTTGTCACGCTGAGTTCAAATATGCTTTCAGATTTTTTCCACCAGGCAGGTTTTTTTGTGACACATGTTTAAAGTTTTTATAGGATTAGTGCTTACATAATGCTAAATGATAAATATACACCTCATTTTGGCTTACAAAAAAGTTTTATATGATGATTCTCGGGCATATTTTGCTTTTGGGATGTCTCTCTTCATGGTCCATGGGACTCTAGTTGCCTTGGTAACTCCATTCCATTGTAGAAATCTGCTAATGAAAATGCTCTCCATGTCCATCAATGGAAGTCCCAATATTTTCCGGAAAAAGTCTAGGTGGGAGTCCAAGAAGTGAATTTTTAAAGACATGTTGTTTTGTATGAATTCACAAGATCACTGTTTCAAAACAGTTTTGTGCTTTGTGATTTCCGAAAAAACCACAACAGATATCTTTGAATGATTTTCAGGCTGTTTTTTTCCAGTGAATTTAACAGTTTCTCAAAACTTTCATCATCCAATATTAGTGATCTTATTTGTGGTTCTATAAAAATTCCTTCCCTCAACTTCGTATCACTAACTTCGGGAAATTTAGATTTTAAATAGGTACAGCTGTCAAAAAAAAAAGTGGCTGCACTCGTGAACAGCGAATATTTTCAAAGTCCACTTCGGGTCGCGGCGATGTTACACGATGCATGTGCTTGTACAAGCACTTCCGTAACTATGAAAGTGTTCCATATCTGCGCCTCGTAGACCAGCGGTAGAGTGCTTGTTTAATGATTCAAAGGTTGTGGGTTCGGGCCTTCTTCAAGTTTTAATTTAATTTTTTAATACTTCTTTAGAGATGTAAATGCTATTCAAATTATCATTTATATTCAGTTATCATTCTTTATGGATATCACGTTATTTATATTTTGTTATCGTTCTTTAGAGATATGAATAAAATTCAAGTCATCATTTGTATTCTGTTATCGTTTTATAACGATATGAATAATAATAATTATTATTGTATCTCCAATGGGGGTTAGCCCTATTTTACATATGTATGTTAGGGCTATATTTTCATACACAAACAAGATGAGCATAAAGAGAAATGGAAAAGAAAATTAAATTAGCTTACGCGATGTAAACAAAACACAATCCCTAAAGTAGGCATTGCGATTGAAAACAAATATCAGGTATCAATTTGAAACATACAAAAACATTAACAACACACATACGTAACACTTCTATAACACAAATATGCAGCTTTCCGCACCATACATAATAAATTAATACACAATAGTCACACAAACACAATCAAACTATAATTACGACATTGCGACGACATCAAGCATCCCATAACTGACTCACATACATAACAAATCAAGCATCTGTTACAACACATACACTTCAACATAGTAACCACAATTTTAAAAGTTACAAATTTGGCTCCAAGAAGAATAAATAGGACGCTGTTACTAATTACTATTCTTCTACAATTTCTTAAATATATCTGTAATAAATCTGTGAAATTCCGATATGAATAATATTCACGTTTTTTTATATTCTGTTATCGTTCTTTAGCGATATAAATAATATTCAAGTTATCATTTATATTCAGTTTTCCTTCATTAGCATTATAAAATAATATTCAAGTTATTAATATTGTTATTGTTCTTTCGCAATATAAATAATCTGTATTTTATGTAAGTAATTATTATAACACAAATAAACATCTCTCTTTGTAAAATAGGTTATTTTATTTAGATAATTAAATACGTATTATATAATATCTTATATTAATTAAACAAACCGATATTTATTATTTATATTCTGTTATCGTTCTTTAGTGATACTGTATAAATAATATTCAAGTTATTTATATTGTAATCGTTCTTTAGCGATATAAATAACATAAATTTAATATTAGGTTTGGAAAAATCCAGTTGCATAATACTGGTATTAGTTTTTCTTTTTGTATTATTACATTATACTATCTTGAACCACAATAAAATGAAAAGGAGTAACGAGGAATTGAACCTGAGACGTTGACATCTAAATTCCGACGTTCGTCCACTGAGCTATGAGGGCAAAAGTGTGGAAACATTTTCGGAAAAATTGGCCCAATCACATTCTAAGATTTTCTGATGATTCGTAGAAGCTAGTCCAGGATGCGGGAGGCAAAGGCTAATTGAGATTTCTCGGTCTCTGATCGGGTCAAACATCCTGATAGAATTAATATTTAACCCTTGCCGTGACTTTCGGTGAAGTCCGGAGGGCCCAATTAGCCAAATCCACTCTCCTCATCTCCACGCCTGGGCCCCCTGGAATTTAATAAGATGAGAAAGAGATAGTGGTGTGTGGAAAGCAACGGGATGTTACCGCATTTAGGCCTATCCTTCCCAAGAAAAACTGCAAACATGAACAAAGGAAGCTTTTAATAGGAGAAGAAGAATCTTCTGCGGACCTCTGGAAAAAGAACTAAGGAAGAGACTAGTGAAGTGCTTTGTGTGGAGTGTGACATTGTATGGGGAAGGAACATGGACATTACGACGAAATGAAGAGAAACGAATTGAAGCATTTGAAATGTGGATGTGAAGAAGAATGGTGTGTGTGAAGTGGACAGACAGAATAAGAAATAAAATTGTGTTTGAAAAAGTGAGTGAAGAGAGAATGATGCTGAAACTGATTAGAAAGATAAAAAGGAATTGGTTGGGTCTCTGGTTGAAAAGAATAATAGACGACATTAGGAAATGTGGATCATATACGGAGACTAAGAGGAAGGCAGAAAATAGGAAAGATTGGAGATTGCTGTGTTTGCAATGAAAGACCTGCCCATGGACAGAACACTTATGTGTGTATGTTCAGAATGCCAGGAATATCGTGTCTAAGAACAGTCTCTATTTGCAAAGACTGGTTGATTCCATGCCCACTCGACTGCAAGATGATCGAGATAAGAGGAAGATAGACTAATTGTGGCTTTTTGTTTTGTTTTTTTGAACGCTTAATTGTTTGAATGTTTTAAGGCCGACGCCATTAAATTTGTTTTGTTTATGCCACGAAAGATATTTTTATTGAGAATAAAATCTTTTTTCTTTCCATTTGCAGCCACAATATCATAATGATAAAATCATGGCACAATATATTAATGAACCTGATGTTAATTACTAGAATAATCGTAAAAGAGAAGGGAGCAATTATGTATAGTTTGTCTCTCTCAAAAACAGAACAAAAAAGAACATAAAAAGCACGAGGTTGTAGTCGAACGCAGGGCCTCACAAATAAGAGGCCTGAACGCTACCATTACGCTGTCGAATAACACGCAGATTACTTCAATTATAACTTTAGATATCAGGCAACGTGGTCCAACAACATGTAACATCGCCTGTCTCCGAATTGTAACGAAGATACCAGAAGGGAACTTTGTTTCAGGAGAGCGGCCACTTTTTCTTTTGACAACTGTACATAAATGCAACTGTTTTTACAAAATTTTTCATAAGTCCTAGTTTTATATGTAGAAGAGATAAATATACTTTGTAATGGGGTATTTAACATATTTTTATGCCCCGGAATAAAAGATTTACCTTTAGGCAATTGTTTCCTAATGTAGTGAGACTTTCTACCTTTGCTGTCCCTTTCATACAACAAACAGCAGAATTTAATGTATACAAGTTGCAAACCCAGTGATAAAGCTATCACCTTCAAATCTCCATATATGTTCCAGTTATATTTTGTATACTGAATTTTTTCTAGCAGAAATTTCAACTTTTCATATCTCTCTTTCATATCATTGCCATTATGCATAAGTACAGCCGTGACTAACTTTTGGTGAGTCTATGAACAATCGCCACTCATCTGATTGGTGTTAATGTCTGAACATGGATAAGCCTGCAAATGTTGCCAACTGATTCTGAATAAAATTTCCACATTTGATAAAAAATTCTCACTTATATAACCTATGAAAATTATAACAAAGAAAACCTGATATATAGAAGTATATTATATAAAAAGTGACTGTCACGAAAAAACTATAGCTGATAGACAAATTCTGATTACATATTTGAATTCAGGATAAAAACTATACTAGAATCAGTATTCAGTTTTCCTGTGAAAAAAATCATGTTGACCTGTGTAATTTAACCACTAGGATCTACTTAAACAAAGAAAAAATGGCTTACCTTAAATGGTTTTGAATCTAATTGCCATGCATGTGTTGTTGGAAATATACCAGTCCTTTCATTTATCTTCCCATACCACCAGTTTTCATTTACTTGTGATATTCCAACGATCAGCTCACCTGAAGCAAAATAATTCTTAATTATAAGTATTATTTATGCAACCAATTTATTCTAGGAGCGATACATAGTTAATCAACAAATTTCGAGTCATAAATTAAAATATGTAAAAATTATAACATTTACTTAGACCTAATATTCGAATCTTGCGTATTGTTTTTTGTCAATTTAAGGACAACAACAATACAACTCTCTCACATGTAATGTCACTGTTTATACAGCAGACTCAGATACAATGGTACTGCATGGGATAAAATAATTAATGCATAGAATCTCAGGAGAGAACGGTAAATCATGTCGAATTTCGCGTCTATATATATTCCGGAATCCATTCAAACTGAAAATAAATGAACTGGAGAACATCAGGAGGCATCATGGTGCAGTTGTTTTATAATGCAGAACCCTGACCTCTAGAAACCCACGGCACAAACAGGGAGTGGTATAGTTCTAATTATTTACTTATGAAAAGCAATACCTTTTGCAAATGAAAGGTCACCATCCTGTTGGCGTGGGAAGTCTGCAATGGCTGCAAATATTTCATGGCCATCCTCAAGTAATGGAACATCAATTGATATAAGATAATTGGCAGGAAATTTCCCATACTTTCCACCACAGCAGCCATACCACCAATGTCTGTCTACTTTTTCTAAAACCTGAAAACAAAAATAATAACGAGGTTCAGTATGTCAGTCAGGATATGAAAAATAATTTCATAAAAGAGTCATTCCATGCCAAATCAACACAGACAAGTGCAATATTCAACCTGACCTCTTTTGATTTTCATGAAATTTAACACACACGTACCATAGAAACACATATTTGTAAAACAGTTTAGCTCTCTGAGTTTAGAACTTTATGAGATACAGGACATCAAATTGATGAGAAAAAAAAAGCATTTTTCCATACAAATACTCTTCTATTAATTAGCATAACATTTTTGCTTATCATTTCACTGAATTGAGGTAGGTATCACTCAAAAGCTAATGAAAAAAACCTTTCAAATGATATACCGGTATAGCACAATTGTGTGTGTAATTATTTACTTTCCAAGGTCATGTAATTTGACCTTTGACCTCGAATAACTCAAAATATGTCATATCAAAAAATACTGAAAAAAAAAATCCTTAACCTAATCGTTCTCTATTAATTCCTATAATATTAAATTGGGACAACAGAACTGTTATGAAATATTATAAGTTGTTTCACATAAATATCTTTTTTTTTTTCATAATAAGCATATTATAATGACATTTTTGACACATAGCCTGTATATGTTTTTGCACAGATGATGTAAACAATAGGAAATCATATCTCCCAACAAATCAATAACATATGTTATTACTACCACCAACCACAATAAACCATAAACTTCAATAGCCAGTAACATGCATTCTTATTATGACCAAATTATAAAGGCCAGTCATATTACTTCATTAATCATAATCAATCAGTAACTAAGTGACCACCAGTAAAGTAAGTGTAGAGTACAAGTTGTGAAAGCTTGGAAGTATAGACAGTCTGTGTGATAAACATACACAGAATTAATTTGTGAAAAATAACCAGAATCTGAAATTATAAGCCAGCTAAAAGATAAGTTTCAAAGTTGTGTCACAAATAGTGAAAAGAAAAGATTCAAATACTGACAGTTATTCCAAAAATTTGGAGTATTTGACAGATTGAAAAATAATTAGGATTTTCCAATTATTTAGCAAGAAAAGCAAAACAGTTACAAAATGAATGTGGTATATTAGAAACTCCTAATTCTAGACCTGAACGAAGCTTGATTGGAAGCCTTGTGATCCATGTAACAGCATTCTATAACAGTGATGACGTAAGCTGCTGTTTGCCTGGAAAGAAGGATTATGTTTCTATGAAAGAAAATGGAACCAGGATACATAAACAGAAGCATCTGATTTTATAAAACCTGAAATAAGTTTACAGGTTATTTAAAGACAAATATCCCGAGGTCAATATAGGAATTGCGACCCAAAAACTGTGTTCTGGCTGGAGCAAGTGGTAACCATAGTGTGTGTATTTACAGCCTCCATCAGAATGTTAGATTGATATTGGATGGTTGTAGGTTGAAAGAGTTGACAAATCATGAAGACTTTCCACTTAACACTTACAAGGACTCTCTTTGTAAAATAATTTGTGATCCTCCACAGCCAATGTGTTATCTATCATCATGTGAAAA
The DNA here is from genome assembly GCF_040183065.1 of Periplaneta americana. Lineage (NCBI taxonomy): Eukaryota > Metazoa > Arthropoda > Insecta > Blattodea > Blattidae > Periplaneta > Periplaneta americana. The sequence continues at coordinate 50,436,932 of NC_091126.1, forward strand.
CTGTCCTGGTACTTCACATTTAATAGAATATATGGCTATTCTGTTTAATGTAAATGGAATTGATGAAATAACCTACAAAATATGGATATTTAAAGATAGAACAATACTCCAAACACAAGATTTTTTGGAAATATTTGAGAAAAAATTACAACAGCTCCTTCCTCATTCTGTCATAGCAACCCAACAGTCTCACTTCTTAACAGAATTGAAAGAAAATTTTTCTGACAATGAATATAATTATCATTTGTGATTTTGCCGAGAATTATGCATTTGTTCTCCAGGATGAGGTAACTTACAAGGATTCCAATAGAACAATGCACAACTCACAATCCACCCCTTTGTAGCTTATTACAGAAATCCTGAAATCCTCGCATTAGCTCTTCTTTTGTTATAGCCTAATATCAGAATGTGATCAGCATGATACTATTAGTGTTCATCTTTTCCAACGTCATTTAATGAAGTTTCTGGAATCCAATTTCAATAATATGCCTAAACATGTTTATTACTTTTCTGATGGTTCTGCAGCGCACTATAAAAACCGAAAGAATTTTGTAAACCTATATTATCACCACACAGATTTCAATGTATCAGCAGAGTAGAATTTCATTGCCACATCCCATGGTAACGGTCCATGTGATGGTATAGCAGGCACTGTAAAAAGAATGGCTGCCCGTGCAAGTTTGCAGTGCTCATACAACTCACAGATCATGACACCAAGACATTATTTGAGTGGTGTTCAAAAAACATTAGAATTGTGTCACTTCCATCATACTAGTAATATAGAATATGAAGAAGAGGATTCCCTGCTTCAGCAGAGCTTTCAAAATATTTGCACAATTCCTGGTACACAAAAGCTATACTGTACTATGCCTGTCAGCCATAATATTGTTAGAGTGAAAATCTTTTCCCATTGTTGTGAAGTGAAAGAGTAATCACTGACTACAAAGCAAAATGTAGATATAACAGGGTTTGTTGCTTGCATATATGATGGTCACTGGTGGTTAGGATGTGTTATAAATGTGAACGAAGATACAGATGACGTTAAAATAAGCTTTCTACATCCATATGGACTTTCACATTCATTTACATATCCTGAGAAATCTGATATTTTCAATGTGGAAAAGACAGCTATCCTTACAAAATTTGGGATGATGTTAGAACCCCAACAAGATGAACATAATGTTGTCACACAAGAGTTAGTATTGAGCTAAAATAAGATGTGGTTATTTACTTTATCGGTAATTTGCTAGGAGACGTCGTTGCATATAGACCACGGTTAAACGAAGTATTTTCCCTGGACCAAAAATACAAGATGCGTTGCTCGTTTCACCTTATTATGTCGGGGAAAGTGTCTTATTTTAGGTTATAATTCAGAACTTGGTCAATATTTAATAAGATGTTTAGGATTAGTGTAAAACTGGCCTATGTGCAACGACGTCTCCTAGCAAATTACCGAAATATCTCACTCCCTACTCCGTACGCGTAAGTTTGAGAAGCATGCAACACATATAGGCCTATTTTAAACAAACATAACCTTCACGATTCACTTCTGAAGTATTCTTACTTGTCAGTATATTAACTTAGGAATATGAATACATTACTTTCCTTGTAGAAGCAGTACAGATACTCGTTTCTTTTATCTACAGAACCTGTAAATCCACTGTAAATCAGATATATTTCGTGTAACAATAATTCGTACCTGATTGGAGCATTAAGTCATCAAATTGAAACATAATTTATACGCTGGGAAAATAACCTAAACATAAACCCTGCCGAAGTATCTTTAAATTCTTACAGCCGTGAAAGTACCTGGACAATGTCCCCCTTCTGAAGTGAAATCTCTCCCTCTGAAACTGTCAAAAAATCATTGAGAACTTTGGTAACTGATCCTTCTTCCATGGCACGCTGAGTATTTAGACGGAGTATGAACTATTTCATTTACAACTATGTCATGTGCTGAAAATACATCGTTTCTTCTCATTTCTATACAGAAAGTTCATCAATTAATAAACAAATATCATTATGAGTACAACTACATACGTCCGAAACTATACACAAGCTCTTCGAGACATCGTAATTCTGCTGTGGATGTTTCGATTGACTGCAACATCGATTGCAAGAATTGAAAGTGGTTGATTTAGCTGCAGAGAAACCGTTCAATCATAGTCTAGTATATACAGTCACGAAGCTGAATACGTAGTAATTATGCATCCATAGATAGTTGCTAACCACTAGGATCGCTACTATCGCCTCATCACAGACAATGCGAAATAGTACCGGCATCAGTCTATTGTTCCTAGTAAAAAGGTAAAAGGTAAAGGTATCCCCGTAACATGCCATGAAGGCATTTGGGGGGCATGGAGGTAGAGCCCCATGCTTTCCATGACCTCGGCACTAGAATGAGGTGGTGTGGTCAGCACCACGCTCTGACCGCCTTTTACCCCCGGGAAAGACCCGGTACTCAATTTTATAGGAGGCTGAGTGAACCTCGGGGCCGTTCTGAAAGTTTGGCAACGAGAAAAAATCCTGTCACCACCTGGGATCGAACCCCGAATCTTCCAGTCCGTAGCCAGCTGCTCTACCAACTGAGCTACTTCCTAGTACCCTCAACAACTCAAGCTTCGTGACTGTATATACTAGACTGTGATACAATAATGTATACATAAATTCACTTAAAGCGACATATTTGCAGGGGCGAATCTAACTACTTGGCGCCTCTAGGCAGAGAAAAATATTTTCGCCCCTTATTTCGTCCTATATGCGTCATTTGGATCAACTGAAATAATTTATTCCGCGTCATTATTACTGTTTCCAATATCGGAAACGCCTGACCGACACACTCCACTATTTTCAGTACTGTTCGCCACATTATTACACTCCGATGTATCTGGACTCGAACTGTAACAAGCTGGCTGTGTTTGTTTTTTAAATAGCACATCTGTTTTTTGCATTTTTTCTCACAACTTCCTCTTTTTTTATTGCCTTCTCTTTCGCGAGTTTCCTGCGTTGTTGTTTAGTCAACTGTCCGAAGACAGATCTGAACCCCACAAGTGACACCATCAAGGCATCACTCATAAGGCAACTAGGCCAGGAGATAATGGGGTAGGGTGACAGTTCCTGTTCCCCTCCATTGCATACATCGCTGACTAGCTACATATTACATTAATCAGACTTCAGATGCATTTCTTCGTCTGACACATATCGTCAAGCGAGATATACTGCCTGATAATAGATTTAGATATCAACCAGAACCTCAATCAGAGGTGTTTCCGGTATTGAGAACTACTTAGCTTTTGCCGACTGCCACTCATTATAATGAATATTAAAACATAAATCACCTAAGTACAAAACAACTGCACTCTTTATCGTTTCAAATTAAAGTGAACAGCCAAGCGTCCGACTGCTACAATGGCTGGCGGTATTTTCTTTGAATTGAAGTCTGAATGGATATTATTGAGTGTTGATACTGGCTACTATTATGACAGAGTTAGTGGCGTCTCTCATCACAAAGCTTATGATATCGGCGAATATTTTAATAATAAGAATTTTCACTATGTTCAAAGTCAATTAGTCGAACGTTGGTAAGAAAGGCAGTAGCAGAAGAGTGTGAGTAGAGGGGAAAGCCTATCAACCAAACTGAAATGGGGATTAGTGTCCATGTGTTGGTGACGGAGGAATGGTAATGGCGAAATGAATCCGAAGATTTGCCATGTGACTGTCCGACATTCGCCTTACAATTTTGGAATAACGCCAAGCAGGTAGTCGGTCCAAGCGGGATTCGAGTGCAACATCGGTTCCTAAGTTTGTTACCTCGAGATTATGCAGTGTCTTTCACTTATTTTATACGGCATAATAATATGTATTGGGATGTTAACTGTACCGTGAGAAATTAGGGAGGGATTAGGAATCTCATCTGGGGTGTGAATCTGGTGCCTCGCCCCCCGTGCCTGTCCACCCTGCTAGCGATTGACCCCGCTGAGCCAATTAGTTGACCTCGTTATTGCATTAGCGTGCGCACCTCAGTAGTACAGGAGTGTTGGACCCGATGTCCACGAAAAGTGTAAGTTTTCTTCAAATATCTTTCCATCGAGTGTCGCTTTATGTTTTATTCTCCATTGTTTGAATTGCGAAGTTTAACGTCTCTTAAGTATATGAATATTTATGAATAGTATGATTAATATGTATCAGTATCTCATCTGAAGCACTACAGAGAACTTCAAAACAAAGACAACGTTTACTTTTCACTAGACATAATCTAAATTATACACACAGTTGAGGAAAGTGTAAGAATTACTGTAGATATTAGGCCTATAGCACAGAAAAAAGGGCTCTGAATGTAATTTCGAATAAGTTTTTACATTTAATTACGCTATAAAGCTTATTTATACATCTTATATATCGTTCTAATGTTTTGTTAGTTTTTGAGCTTGGATAAATTGTTGCCGGCGATAAAATTGTGTGAAATTAACCTATTTCATTAGTGTATAAAAGAAGAAAAGCCTGTGTGTAAAAGATGTGATAGTTTTCCGTTCGAAAAGAGTATCTGCCCGAAATCTTTACGAACATGTTTAAAAACCATATTTGAGTGAGTGCTTCAATTTTACTCAATTCACTCAAGAGAGATTTCATTGAATATTATATTTTGTTTTAGTTTCCGGTTTATGATCATAATTTATTAATTATTTTAATTACCTACTTTATACACGGTACCTGTTATTAATATTAATGTGCTAGCCAACAGCGATTAACCAGTAATAGGTTAGCACAAGTGTTACAACAACAACAAAAATCAATAATAATAATAATAATAATAATAATAATAATAATTATTATTATTATTATTATTATTATTATTATTTATTTTTCTGCAAATTCTGAGTTCATAAATAAAATGTGTCAAGTTTATTTCTGTACGAGCTGGCAGTTTTATTGCATCTGAAGACAGGGTAAAGAGATTTGGAATTTCTGTTGTAGATAAGTGTCTGAGTTTTTGGCCTTTCTTAGGACTACGAAAACTAACGTTGTTTATAAAAGGTTTACAGGTTATGTCACCTTTAAAGACCTTTGTTAAAAAATAGGGAATCGTGATTTCTGCGTCTGCAAAATAAACTGTGTCACTTTAATTAATCAAAAATTTTTTCATAAATATTCTTGGCGTCACTGAACAGAAGTTTACACGAACATAACGATATGAATCTGTGTTTGATATTTTCTAATTTAATCAAATTAGACTATAGATGCATATTCAAATTTCGATATCAATATAATGCTTTCAAGCGACTTAGTTCATACGTCTCTTAAGGGATTCATAACCATAGTGGGTCAAGCGCCATTTAATAAAATCGTAGAAAACGAGGGTTAAAATGAAGTTATTGCCATAATTCAATGGAAACATATAGCAAGTAATATAAAGTATACACATTAAAACTAAATGATATTTCAATCTTCGTTAAACTATGGTATTCACTTAAATTTAACCCTTGCTTTCTCCGTTTTTAATAAATGGCGCTTGGCCCACTATGGCTCTGAACCCTTCTCTTCTTCTTTGTGGCTACAATAATTTGTCCAGGCGCATTTAATATTTAAAATAGCACCGCTGACAGCGACTGAGTCTTAACAATACATCTAGACAACGATGCTTATGAGCGAATGGCTTGTGTTACTCTGGGTGGCTAAAAGCCGTGACTCCCATGAACTAAGTGGCATGAAAAGCATATAATTAATTGTGAATGAGGAGTACAGAAATAATACGCTATTAACAGTATTAGACCCAACATTCTAACTGCATGATTATAATAATATGATGCAGACATGTTTGTGAAAATGATACTTAGGGCCGAATTCATAGTCAATACTTATCGTAAGGAAACACTTAAGCAGTTGCTTATAATAATTTCCAATTCATAAATCCCACTGAAGTGAACACTTATTCAAATAAGGTAGCTTGTCAGTTTACTCAAGTGTTTCCTCATATGCATTGTAATCAGCTGATTCGGTATACAATAGATGATGATTATGATTTAATTTAATTTATTGAGTTCTGTAATTAAAATGAAAATGAGTTTCGGCAAGCAAAAGATATATCAGAGATATGGAAAACCCTTTATAGATGTATAATGATCAACAATTTAAGAGGAGATACCGTTTCGACAAGAACACTGTTGTGTATATTCTGGTGTCTCTCATTTCAATTCACAATACAACCATGAGGCATACCGATTTCGCCACTGCTGAAAGTACTGGTTGCTTTGAGATTTTATGATACAGTAGCATTTCAGGTAGATTTAAGTGGCATTTTTTTTTCGAAAAGTATTCACGTCCCAATAAAGTGTTATTTGCATTTTTGTTTGTATTCTACCCAAGGAATAAGCTGTTAAAATTTGCGTAATTACATCACTTCCACTTTGTTTAGCATAAAAATAACTGAAAAATAAATTAAAATGATTTACTTACAGGAATATTTACGGAGTTTGTATTAAACTCAACTACAATTATGTTCCATCTCAATTTCTTCTTTTGGAGAGAACAATTATCAATTTTTTTTACTTTCGACGATATCTCCATATTTCATAACTAGTTATCTTAGCTCACTTCTTTCTTTTCTGTAAAATGCTTTCTGGACATCTGGTATAATTTTTAGCTCTATAATATTTACTTCTGTATTTGTGTATGACAATAATGCCGATTTAACAATTTGAAGGCGCTGGAAAACAATTGAATGTAGGAAAGCGCTCACGTCTAGCCATGTTGCCATATTTCTTTCGATGTCAAGGGGATGCTCAGGGAATATGAATGAGTAGCGTCTCTGCAATACGATCTGAAATAAGTGCTAAGGAAATGCTAATTACTTAAGTGTTTCCTCAATTTATAAGTGACGACTATGAATTCGACCCTTAGTGCCAAAGAATACTCCAGTGTTTCTAAAACAATCTATTATATTAATTTGATTGTTATTTCAGTTATAGTTGAATTTAGGAGAAGTGATTTACCTCGAAAAGATTATTACATTAGATTTCAAAACATTAATTTTCATGCCATTCTCTTCAGATCATTTTGCTATTGCATCGAAGTCACATTGAAGAGATTGACAGTCAGCAGTGTTTTCTCTATTGCAGAAGGATTCTAAAATCGTCAGCAAATATTAATTAGTTTGAACTTATTTTTGTACGTGTAGAGTTGATCCTGTGGCACTACAAAGTTTGAGATAAGTGAATCAAAGAGTTTGGTAAACAGGCGTAGGGCATAGGATTTTCTCACATAATTTTCAAACCAGTTTACGTAATTTGACGAAAGACCGATGTTTCCCAACTTACGAAGTAAGATATTACGTGTAGCTACATCAAAAGTTTTGCTGAAATCGAAATATATTTAACGAGTTTGTTCCCGCGTAACAATTACAGGTAAAATTTGATTTAGACACGGAACCAAATTCTAGTTACTGTAGATTTAGATTTAGTGAATTCATGTCGTGTTGTGCTCAGTTTGTTTTTCACATAGGAGGACATGTGCTTGTGGATAATAGTCCAATTTTTTTTTAGTTATTTAGAATAGAAATTGGTCTACACTTTCAAACATCATATCTTTTGCCGCTTTTTTACACGGAGATACTTCTTGCTTGTTCTCATAATGTAGGTCACTTACAATCTTAGAGACTGGAGTTAAATATGTGAGTTATGGAAATAAACATTTCAGGACATTCTCTAATTATACAACTTGATATGTCATTAATACCGAATGCTTTGTTGGTTTTATTTTTTTAATTGCCTTCCGAAAATCGTCGTGTGTTACGGTAGTTACAGGTAGACAATATGTATAAATCGCTAAATTCTTTCTATGAAAAAAGATTATGTGCTCTCTGAACAGATTTAAATGAATAGGGAAATCATTACCTATTTTTCGTTTAACTATAAGGCATTTATAATTGAGATAATGTTCTGTTGGACTATTAACTATTTTATGTTTTACGAAGAGATTCGACGTAGCCTATATCCAAATATATGTTGTTCTGTTTCTAGATTTTCATCTGTGTTTTGTACTCGTGTATTAGTTTACATTTGATTCTTAAAATGACAAGTTTTGAATAATAAAAATGTTTGATAATATTCAGAATTGATTTTATCAATTCTTTATTTGTGATAAGTTTACGTAAGTCAGAAAAACAATGAGGAAAATAATAATGATAATAATAAAATAATATACTATTATACATATAATGTGTTACTATACTGTATATACAGGATAAACTGTAAGTAATGTCAATCATTTCAGGGGGTTATTTTTTTAGATATTTGAAACAAAAATTTTAATACAATTTTGCTCCATTTTACTTCTTTTTCGAGATAATAATTGTTTTATATGGAACATTTTATAGCGTGTTTTGGGAAAGTTAATTGATTTAATTCCCAATATACATTAAGCTATAAAATCCCAATTTTTAACAACAAATATTCTTGGGGTCAAAAAAGACTCCAAATAAGTAGCATGAAATTCTAGAGGAATGAAATTGGATTCTGGGAGGACATTTTTTTATTTATTTTTTATCTTTACAAAATTGGTTTTCCCCTGTTTAAAATGGTATATCGCATATGACTGCGCTGAAAATGTATTCATTTTAACTTTTCGATTTTCTGAGAAGTGGTATATAGGTATTAATTTTAACGTTTACTGCATTTTTTATTTTTACAATTTAGTCTTTGATTTTTCCTTTTAAAACCGTATATCACATATGATCATTCTAAAATTATATCCATGTTAATTTTTCGTTTTCCTGAGGAGTGGGCGTAGTCTATGTATATTATTTTGTTTTAGCGCTCATTTTCCGTAAGTTTATTTTCTCATACGAAAACAATCTTTTCTCAGTTGCTATTTAATGTAGAAAGCTGTAATTTTCAGGTAATGCTTATTTGGACATTTTAAATGTACTACTGTGTTTTTTTTAATTTTGCTAAATTTTGGAGATTTTACCTGAGAAATGTACTGAAAATACGGAAAAGGATACGGACACTAAATGATTAATAGTAAAACAATGATCCCCCCTGCGCTATCATTTTCGAATGCAAGTTCGCATTGTTACATCGTCAGAAGGAAGGAAGCTTATGGTGCACTATGCGTTTGATACAGTTCTCACCATAATTTTGATATTTACAGAATATTTGGGTGCAACTTGGGTGCTCAGTCATTGCTGCTGCATGGCTCTTCGGCTGTACAGAGTAAGTTACATTTCTGTTCGATTAGCAATTAACAGAACCGCTCAACTTTAATGAGCCAGAACAATGCCGTCGTTGAAGATCTCTCCGGAAAAAGGATGCAACATGAGATTATTGAAATATGTGATGTTGGTGGAAAAAGTAATTTTAAGTTATTCTTTTATAACAGTACATTATTGCGTTCAAATGCAGAATAAACTTTAATACTTGTTTAGCCAAATGGTTGTGATAGTAAATAGAGGCCTAATGAAATATGCCCCAGAAATTATTTTCCTTTCTCCTGAAACATGAATTGAGTACCTCCGTGGAATAAGGTTGGATGTAACAGTTGGACAACATGTTACATCCAACCTTTTTCCACGGAAGTACTCAATTACAGTTTTGTTGGTTACATCCTTATTCTGGGGAGGTCTTCAATTGTAACATTTTATTTCACCGATTAGTCTAGTAGGACTATTTATTTTCATATTTACTAGGCTGATTTCATTTTGCTTCATAATCTGTAAATCAACGTTGTCTGTTAACTCTGGTAAGAATTATTTTCAGTTCCAATCTTTTGAGTGAACGTACCCATTAAGATACTTTCTGACGTCTGTCCTTCATCTAACTACCACCGAAAAAAATTAAGCTAACAAAAAAGAAATAGAAAAATAAATGTCACAAATATTAATTATTTCTTATTATACATTTTTCGCATATCGTAACATTCTTTTTATCGTCATTTCATCATCTTGCGAATGGTATTCTCGTTTATAGTTTATTTTTCTGGACTATCATTTAAAGGACACGAATAAATGAAATTATTGAAGGAAGTTTTTTTATACTAACGTCGCGCATACTGTCATGTAGCCATTTGCGTCTCTCCCTTACTTTTGGCGATTATGATGAAGAATACCTTTCTGCAGTTGGGGCACCCATTCTGTTAGTCCCGTATGATTGGATGACATATGAGTGTGGAAGTAGGTAGGATGGATGCAGATGAAGATGACAATGATGACGAAATGAACCCTGCGTCCGTAGCCGAAAGTTACCGAACATTTGCTCTCAATGGTTTGAAGGAAAACCCCAGAATAAACCCCAACCAGGCAACTTGTTCCAAACAGAATTCTATTCCGGGTCTGCTAGTTTCGCAGTCAGATATGTTGACCACTATTCCAAAGCGATGGACTCAAATATGGAAGTAAACTCTCGCTTTCTGTATCAATTACAAAATATATTCCTTCTAATCTCAATGAAGAAGACTTCACAAATTAGTTCACATTCACATTATAGGTCTACAGTTTAAGTAGGAGAAAGTTATTCGCGTTGTACAAATTCACATAAAATATCTATTCAAATACTTTTTTCCAATGGCGGGTATTTGACTTCCGTCATTCAACCAAGCGTCCTCATCTATGGGTGGAGCACCGAAACTGTAGATTTTAGGAACCGTAAATATTTCGTGAATGGAAATAATCATGACGACGTTTGAAAATATTTTTATATACACGAAAATCGCTTTATGACTGCGATATATTGCACATTGGTTCGGTTTTCTACAGGAAATTAATATTTATTTCCAATCTTTATTGGGAGTGGATATGAATGCCTTGCCAGTTGCATTTCAATGCTGTTTTAAGCGATGGTCTTGATCTTGTAGCATCCTGACTACGTAATCAGGAAGTCTCACTAATTGTGACCATCTCTTTTTGGTCCATAATCCTCACAAGAATGAAAACGTACTGGGTCAAAGGAAAATATATGAAACTATGAGATCATTATTTACCTATAAGCATTTGATAAAAACAGATGTTAAATTTTTCAGAGGGGTGCGATATGTTAATCCAGAACCCACGATGCCACCGGAATCGAGTCTTTCACTCCGAGACATTCTACCAATCAACCCGAAGCACTATGACAAGAACAAAGCCCCCAGACTCCAAGGGCAGCCTACGATTGTATACTTCCATGTCACCGTGCTTTCGCTGGATTCAATCAATGAGGAGTCCATGGTAAGTGATGTACAGGACCAGAACATACGTATGGGAAAGTGATGAAGGTGCAAAACTAGTTGTGTTCTTGAAATAAGAGAGCAGAAAACAATATTTCGTATCTATTTACCGACGGTTTCCTTATCCAAGTAAGGTTTATTATAAGTAAATATTTGGGCAGTAATTTTAACATGGAACATTTAAGTGGCACCTATTCAGGAGAGAAGTCCCTTAAATTTGTGTAATATTCCACTCACAGCTTGCTGCTTAGCGGGAGCGCGATGCAACCCGCAGCATTGCATACAGCATACAAATAAAACAATTCTTAATAATGCAACATATATAATGTAGGTTACTTTAATTTATCCCATATATATCATAACCTACAAACATTCAAACCTACACTATCACAAATCAAACAACCAATTAAAAGCTCCACGCAATTATAGGGATTTTACGAAAATACTGATACTATTTTTAATCGGCATTAGAAAGAGACATGACGGAACTACATAATGCGTTTAGAGCAAGTATAGGCCATTCGTTATCCCGTGAACCCTACCTGCGCGTCAGGGGAAGAAGAAAGTGGACTCTCACTGTGTTTCTACTTGTCTCCTAGCGAGCTTACTTACACTCACCATAAGGTTCTTACTATAAGCTACGGCTCACATAAGCACTTGGTTTCACGAGATTAAATCAACATAACACATAACCATACGTGCCAGAACTAGTATTCGAAGACTCCTTTCATCAATCCATTCTTTCGTCCATCCGCCCTTTCGTCCGACCATCCTTTCGTCCATCCGTTTGTTCGTCCAATCTCTCGTCCGTTCGTCCGTTCGTCCGTTCGTCCGTTCGTCCGTCCGTCCATCCTTTCGTTCTTCCGTTCGTTCGTCCGTCCATCTTTTCGTTCATCCGTTCGTTCGTCCGTCCATCTTTTCGTCCATCCGTCCGTTCGTCCGTCCATCCTTTCGTCCATCCGACCGTGTGTTCGTTCGTTCGTCCATCCTTTCGTCCATCCTTTCGCCCGTCCGACCGTGTGTCCGTTCGTTCGTCCATACTTTCGTCCATCCTCCGTCCATCCTTTCATCCATCCGACCGTGTGTCCGTTCGTCCGTCCATCCGTTCGTCCGCTCCTCTTTCTTTCTTTCTTTCTTTCTTTCTTTCTTTCTTTCTTTCTTTCTTTCTTTCTTTCTTTCTTTCTTTCTTTCTTTCATTAATTTCTGCTCTTTTCCTTTCTTTCATCCTTTCATTCATCCATCTATCCTTTCATCCATCCATTCTTTCATCCATCCATCCATCCATCCATACTTTAATCCATCCATCCTTTTTTTCTTTGTTTCTTTCTCTTTTACTTCTCTACTTATGTCATAGCAGAAACTGCATACTTTTTATTCACATTTCCATACTAGAGATCGGGAAGTATAAACCAATTTCACATTCACGAATTGTTCCCAAAGAAAATCACTTCTATTGCAGACGTATGTAGCAGATATCTTCCTGGCACAAAGTTGGCGTGATCCCCGACTCAGACTCCCAGAGTATATGAGCGAAGACTATCGCATCTTGGACGTGGATTGGCTTCATGACATCTGGAGGCCAGACTGTTTCTTCAAAAACGCGAAGAAAGTAACCTTCCATGAGATGAGCATCCCCAATCACTACTTGTGGTTGTATCACGACAAGACGCTGTTATACATGTCCAAGTAATGTCACTTGTAGAATAAATTAAATTAAACAAGGATAATAATAATTAATATTAAGACTGAAAAGACAAGTAACAGGCTGTAAGAACAGACGCTTTCCTCTGTGCAACTTGGGCTCAATACACACATAAGTTACAACACATGTGTGCCATGTTTCTCTGTGTACTTTATTTCAAGTTACATTGACTAATTTTATCTTTTCAACTTATACAACAGAAAGATATTTATTTTCTTTCTTAGTTGGGTAGACGTTTCAGATTTACGTTAGCCCATTGTACACGTCTGTGGCTTAATAGAAAATCTGCACACTAGAACTCTACAAGCTGTGACTTGTTTCTGATAGTTTGTTGCACATTTACTTCTTTCTCTATTCAAAATTGATGGCATTAAATTGTCATTAAGTAATAATACAGACTTCAAATTTATTTAGATAAATCTATGAAAAGTCGAAAATCTCTATGTTTAATGTCCAATTCCTTCATTAAGGCGTTAATGTCCTCATGGAAGCACATGATGTCTCTCATCTTGAAATATTAATTAAATTGTCAATTCAGAGTTGGATAAATCTATATTTTAGTATCTTTTATCAGAAATGTCCACTGCTGTATCCCGTAGCGTAACAACGCTACCTCTTCTTTACCGTAATTTAAATCACGACTAAGATAGCTTAATTCTTTTTGACATAGCAAGTGGATTTTCTGGCTGCGTTCACATTGATATGCAGAGCTTGAGATGTTGAGGACCCATTGTCATACTCACTATTTGAAGTTATTCCATCATCTCCTTCAACTCATGTTTTCAGGAGGAAATGGCGAAGTGGCACAGGGAGATAGATTTGGCACAGGTTTTCGTTTTCTGTGTAACCACTGGTTAAACACTGCTTTGTACGATATGCAGAAAAAAAATAAGTGGAATATATTTTTTTCTGATGTCCTGTCATACTTTGACAGAACTGAAATTTGTATTTCAAGACGATATTTTCCATCAAAGGGAACATTATGGCAGAAGTTGAGCTCAGTATATTAAAGTAACAGGTTGCGGCGTGGTTAAAATTTGAGACAGTACGAGTACTGGTAAAAGGTAAAGGTATTCCCTTCTCATGTCATGAAGACACTTGGGGGGGGGGCATGAAGGTAGAGCCCCACGCTTTCCGTGACAGCATTAGACTGAGGTGGTGTGGTGGTACCGCGCTCCGACCGTCTTTTACCTCCGAGAAAGAAACGGTACTCAATTTGATAGGACGCTGACTGAACCTCTGAGCCGTTCTGGAGAGAAAACGAGAAAATACCATCATCACTCGGGATCGAACTCCGGACCTTCCAGTCCGTAGCCAGCTGACGAGTACTGGTATAGCCTGTTGAAAAGGTTCATCTGCATTTTTCTGTTATTTTATGTTGTAACAGTACTTGTTGTAGTAGGCCTTGGTTTTCTGAACCGACGCATATAAGGTGCTAACCATCTGTGTTACAAATATAATGAAACAATGGATAAAATGAAGACAATGAACCTGCAAATTGTATACATTTTAATTGATATAACGTTGTGATAACAAAATCGATTTTATAGATAAAAGATTACGAGGTAGATAATTTCAAATCGTCCATATAAAAGTACGTAAGAATCAATAAGTTTAATTGTTTTGTCGGTATAAATATCGTCTTCCTTAGTTATACAGAAGAATAAATTCCTGCAGGAAGTACGCACATGAAATATAACAAGTTTCACTTTATAAACGACATACATATTCGAAGCCATAATACCAAAACTGGATACAATTAGTTAAAACCGATAATTTTCTTTTTGATGATTTTGAATTTCAGAGTGTACTTGCAATTTTCGTACTTAACTTATCCAACAGAATTATCACCAGGATATTGTCAAACTATACTGTGTACCATTACAGAGGAATACATTTTACATTATATTTAATAATTTGTATTACGTATCATACCAATAACCAAAATTAATGGTTCAAAAGATCAATACTAGTGCTGTTTATCTTGTCTTGACGCCTGAAAAGTTTAGCGGGCATGAAGCATAAAATCTCCTTTAAGATAGTAGTTACTGTGTGATAGTGCTATAGAGTAGATCATGAGAAAAAAGAACAGTCGCAATAATTCTACACATAACAATACCTACAATCAGAATGTGAGCATAATCGGAACTTCGGACAACTAGATTACTGTGAGTGTCCATGCAATGAATAGAGATGTTGTGCTATGATTAGGATGATCAACTCTCCCGTATTTTCCGGGGATTCTCGTATTTTAGCTATTTTTTTTTATCCTCTCGACTCCCGTATTGATCTTCTAATCCTACCGTATTTCTTATCAATGTTCAATTTTAATGTAATATAATAATAAAAGACGAAGGCCATGGTCATAGGAAGAAAAACACAAAAGATAAACTTGCGAATTCTAAATGAGGCAGTAGAGCAAGTGGACAGCTCAAATACTTGGGGTGTACTATAGGCAGTAACATGAGCTGCTGCCAGGAAGTCAAAAAGAGGACAGCAATGGCAAGGAAACTTTTAATAGAAAAATGAGCATCTTCTGCGGACCTCTGGAAAAAGAACTAAGGAAGAAACTAGTGAAATGCTTTGTATGGAGAGTGGCATTGTATGGGGCAGAAACATGGACATTACGACGTAGTGAAAAGAAGTGAATACAAGCATTTGAAATGTGGATATGGAGAAGAATGAAACGTGTGAAGTGGACAGACGGAATATGAAATGAAGATATGTTGGAAAGAGTGGGTGTAGAAAGAATGTTACTGAAACTGATCAGGAAGAGGAAAAGGAATTGGTTGTGTCAATGGCTGAGAAGAAACTGCCTACTGAAGGATGCACTGGAAGGAATGGTGAACGGGAGAAAAGTTCGAAGCAGAAGAAGATATCAGATGTTAGACGATATTAAGATATATGGGTCATATGAGGAAACAAAGAGAAAGGCAGAAATAGGAAAGATTGGAGAAAGCTGGGTTTGCAGTGAAAGACCTTCGTTTGGGCAAAACATTGAATGAAATGACTGAATGAAAATGAAATAATAATACACCTAGTAACATATTAGGCTTCGTGTTAAGTATATAAGAATCAAATGTCCACAGCGAAAGTGTTCCTAATGTTGAACAATAAATGGACAGATGGAAGAAACCAAAGCAGGTTGGAACTAATAAAGTCTGAGGTAATGATGGTATTCAATAGAATTGTGACTAATTGCAAATAAGTTCTTTAGTTTGAATTGTAAGATAAAAAAAAATAAATATTGTGCAGCATCCTGGTGACAAATATAAATAAGTTAAAAATAAGAGACATATATATATATATATATATATATATACATATTAAATATTATTTTACTTAATATTGTGACCTAAATCATGTTTGTGTTATAATTAAATTGATAGCATTATATTATAAATACAAACCATACCATCAATGAATCCTGGCTTCACGCCCCAAAAAGTTGTACTAAAATTTGTCGTGACCGAATCTCCCGCATTTTTGTGATCAAAAGTTGGTCACCTTAGCTATAAGGTCGCATCCGTTTTCAGATCCATCATAAAAAGAAGAATTAAGTACATTATTTAGCGTAATCAAGAAATATTTTGAACCAACAATGTAATTCCATATTTTAGGATCACAGAATACATTTAATGATTAAAAAATGTAGAGCATTTTCCCCATTTTGTACAGTGAAATAAAGAACAGCAATTAAGCACAACTATTCAATTACTCGATTTATTTCACAGTTTTATAGGGTGCTAAGGAGCACAGCTGTTCAATTACTCGATCGAATTTGAACACTCTTCACTTCCAATTCTTAATTAACCTTTGTTGTTTTCAGGCTGACCTTGGTGTTGTCATGTGCAATGAAGTTCGAGTCCTACCCACACGACACCCAGATCTGCATGATGATGATAGAAAGTCGTAAGTATGAAACTAATTGCAGAAAGGAAATGAAGGGTCCACGGAAAAAAAAAAAACATGCCAAGTCACTTTTCCTAAATCATTCACGACACCATTTCTGTGGTGTTCGGGTAAAGGGGTATAAGTCATTTTTTTGTGCAGATGGAATTTTGTTCCCCAGATGAACACACAAGTTAAATTATACAAGTGGGTGTGCAAAAATCAAAGAATACTAGCAGTTGATGTGTTTTATTTGTGTAGAAAATTATTTGTAATAAGGGTTTCAAGTTTAATTTTCATTTATCTCCGAACTCATTTTTATGACTTATCTCCCTTTACCCAAACGCCACAGATTTCTTCTTAACTTTAATACACTGCTAAGACATTAATTTACATCTAATTTAGTGTAAGTTACCATGTCACAATGCAGGCTTTTTGACATTCTGGTTTAATAGGAAGATAGTTCACTTTATGAGCTAGCAGATGAGGCCAAAAAACAAAAATAAAAAAGTGACTTAACATGTTCTTTTCGTGGATCCTTCAAGTGCAGTACACTTTCGATCAACTGACATCCAGCCTAATGAAATATTTCCTCATGAATTTTATATTTAAATATTAGTTATAGATAACAGTAAAAGGATAAGATTATTCATGGTAATCATGCATATCAATATTATTAATTATTTTCGTACAATTTTATTTGTCTTTTATTTTCATTCAGCTTAAGTGGATGATCAGATATGATTACTATTCAATCTTCTGGAGGATATGTTGTGTTTTTTTTTACAAGATCGATTCATTTTTCATAGGAAAGTAAAAATAGGGTAATAATGAACTGTTAAATTGTGATAGAAAAATGAGGTATTAAACCAGGTTCTTTTGTGTATTCTATTACTATACTAGTCCCCCTTAAGGAAGGAGGCAGGAATGGGACTGCTCTCACGTGTAGGCCGCTTGTGTGGGCCTATTGAGCTACTGGGAATGGAATGATGTGCATGCTCTAAGGTCCCTCGTGCTACAGATTCCTCTCTGGGTCGCCCTTGAACTCCCCTTCAGCCTTCAGATTCCCTTCACATGTCCACGTAGGCATCACCGAGGTCTCTTAAGCCACTATGAGAGCACACGGTACATAAGCACTACTACCAGCAACTAATAACCACATACTACGGGGTCCATCGGTGGTGGCCCGCAGCCAACTGTAGATCGATCACAATTCAGAAATATGGGGAAGAATCGGAGATGATGTTGAAAGAGGAGAAGTGTAATAATGATAGCGAAATGAGCCCGAAGTCCAACGCCGAAAGTTACTCTGAAATTCTGCTTTAATTGATTGAGGGATAATCTCGGAAAAACCTCAACAGGTAACTCGTCCCAATTAGGATTTGAATCCAGACCCGCTTGTTTCACGGTCAGACATGCTAACAGTTACTTCACAACGGTGGACATTTTGTGTGTTCACTAGTTTCATAAAAATGTTATGTTATATTTAACGACGTTCGCAACTGCCGAGGTTATATCAGCGTCGCAGGTGTGCCGGAATTTTGTCCCGCAGGAGTTCTTTTACATGCCAGTAAATCTATTGACATGAGCCTGTCGCATTTAAGAACACTTACATGCCATCGACCTGGCCCGGGATCGAACCCGCAACCTCAGGCATAGAAGGTCAGTGCTATACTAACTGCGCCAACCAGGCCGACTAGTGTCATCATGGTACTCAGAGTGTTTAATATCAAATGGTATTTCAGGATGAATTCAGGACCAAAATAGTTTAATCGATGTGATATAAACCTATGCCCGAAATAGCATTGATTTTAAGTTGCAGTTATTTTTATTTTCTAGCAATAATAAGTTCAAATTTCAGTACTCAAAATGGTATCCTTGTTGATATCGTGACTCAATTGTGTGGTGTCATGTCTATTTAACTTCCACGTCTTCATAGTTATGATGGAGTCCCACTGCAGTGCTTTTCACCACCTCCGAAAGCGTACTACGGACTCCTCAAACAGATGTCATATCATCAAAATATCTGTGACAATACTATATCACGTCGACACTGTTTTGATTAAATACATGGCTATTGAAATTGAGAGCGATTTTGGAATGATGAAGGAAAACGGGAGAACCATGGCAAAAACCTTCAGAAAACTTGGCTTTGTCCACCACAAATACGACTCTGCTAACACAGGAATTCTAACCGAGATTCGCTTCATTGTAGGCAAGTGCTCTACTAACTGTTCTACCAAGACGGCTAAAACAGTGATCTAAGTTGACTCTGAAATTTTGATTCCCTAGTCAGGCAATGTTTCCTCATCTACATATCCACTTACTTGGGAACGTCTTATTCAAAATCCTCCTATCATCTCTACCAAAATGAAACTGAACATCATTGTGTATAAGCCACATTCAACAAATTACTTGACGTGATACTCAAATTGCAGTAAGATTATCATGTAAATCTCTCAGCCAGACCAACAAGTCCTATTAAATTTTAGACAATGAATTTTACCTATTCAGTGATACTGACATATTAAAAAAAAAATAGCGTGATTATTTTCTTCACCTCAGGAAAATTGAGCATACCATTTTTAGTGATTATAAATTCATTGTACACAATACAATCATAAAATATTAATCATTAACAGAATTATAAAGAAAACCAGAACAAGTATCTCCTCGTGAACGAGCCACTCTAGAAAAGTCACTGTACTCTCTGAAAATGAGATAAATACTGTTGGTGATGTATGTATTTATTTACACTGCAAGTGGGCAAGCACCCGGTGGCAGTGGTATATACAATATTAACAATACACAATAAAATGATAACCAATACACAATAAAATTTACAATACACAATACAATTTTACAACACATATACAATTTTACACACAATACAATAATAATACACAATACAATTTAACACAATAATAATAAAACATAAAATAAAATACCTAATTTTACAATACAACCTACATAATTATCTATAGGTCCTACATAAGTTTCAACAGTCTTTCACTTTACTCTCATCTCATTCCCTGTAGTGGCACTATGACGCATTTCACTGACACTTTAGCACACATTTCACTGACACTCTGTAACTCATTTCACTGACACTATAGAACACATTTCATTGACGCTATAAATTATCACTGATCGGAACTGTTCACTGCACTGTAAAACCATAACTTCACTGACTCACCTCGCTTCACTGATACAACAGTTCAAATAAGTCAAATAATTACATCCTTATGCATACTTATAAACAGAACTACATTTAAACTAAACATTTCTAGTCTAAGGCCCTCTTACACGCTAGTTTTAAATAATTTACAATTCAAACCAAGGAAGTAAACTCGTCAGCCTAGATAAATACATGTCACCTTAAAAAAATTAAATGTTGAATGTCACCTTAATTTTAATTTTCACTTTATATACAACTTTTTAAATTATTCTTGAATCTCCTTAAGGAAGGACAACCCTCAAAGACCGCTGCAGGTAGGTCATTCCAATCATTTATAGTTCTATTTAAAAATGAGAATTTACCTACATCCGTTTTCTGTTTCCTACATTTGATTTTAAAATCATGATCGTTCCTACCATAGTACGTTGGCTTTTCTAACCGAGCCGTTATGTCTACCCATGCTTTCTGACCTAGATGTGCTCTATACAATGATGTTATTCTAGTTTTCCTACGTCTGTTTTCCTAAGTTTCCCATTTAAGTTCTTTTATCGTATCGTTTCCATCTTCTCTTTTACCTTTAACAAATTTCGCTGCCCTATACTGGATTCTTTCTAAGGAATTTATCTGGTATATTCTATAGGGATCCCAACATGTAGTTCCGTATTCCATTAACGGTTGCACTAACGTTAGATATGCTATTTCCCTCGATTTGGGGCTAGCCTTTCTCAAGATTCTCATAATAAAGTGAAGTGCCCTCCATGCTTTACCCGTAACATTATCAACATGCTCTCCCCAAGAAAGTTTGGAGTTTAAATACACTCCTAGGTATTTACAACATTGTTCTTGCGGAATTACAACACCACTGAATTCGTAATTAAGACTAGTTTCCTCTCGGGTTTTACAAAATGTTATAGATTTACTTTTAGAACCATTTATTTTCATCCTATGCTCTAAAGCCCAGTTATAAATTTTATTCAAGTCTGTTTGAATAGCATCTACATCTGAATTATTTCTAATCTTTCTATAGATAATGCAGTCGTCTGCAAATAGCCTCATATTTGATGTAATATTCTGGCATAGGTCATTTACGTATATTATAAAGAGTAATGGACCCAGAACGCTGCCCTGTGGCACCCCTGAACTTATGTTTCCAATTTCCGATATTTCATGACCTACTCTAACTCTCTGGGTTCTACTGTTTAAGAATTCTTGGATCCATAGCACCACTCTTTTATCTATTCCTAGCCTACTTAACTTATCTATTAATATGTCATGTGGCACCAAATCAAATGCTTTCGAAAAATAAATCACAACTGCATCGATTCTTCCGCCTCTATCTACCTCTTCAGCTAGATCCTGAACCAGCGACGTAATTTGACTATCACATGAGAAGCCTTCCCTAAAACCATGCTGGCGGTTGTAAAACCAGTCTTTCGCATTTTGAACATGACGAATATAATCCGATATCAAATGCTCCATGACTTTACATACGACAGATGTAAGGCTAATCGGTCTGTAGTTTCCGACATCTAATTTATTTCCACCTTTATGTATGGGTACCACTATAGCTGATTTCCAGTCACGTGGAATAGCTGCATTGTTTATGGAAACATGAAATATACGCATTAAGTATGGAATTATGGCCTCGGAACCTAATTTAAGAATCTCTGTAGCAATACTATCTGGTCCTCGAGACTTCCGATTTTTTAATTTCGTTATTCTCTCTCTAACCCCTTTGGAAGTTATTTTGAAAGTCGATTGTTGTTGATTCCACAAATCCTTCCCCATTTTCAATTGTGAAATATCATCTCCTGTTCTATACTTAGAGTGTTTTCGACATTAGGCCTACTCTCTTAACGTGATTGAGGATAGGAACTTCCAAATCAACTGTCCTGGTACTCACGAACCTTTCACTGCCTGATTTTGAACGAAATTGTATGCCCAAATTTGTTCTTCTATTCATTGAGATTGTTTCACATTTCACAAACAGCGTTTAGGAAATCTTCCCACATAGACATATTCCTTCTGGAACACTGCATTCAAAATAATCCAAAAAAGAGATGATTGTCTACTGTTTATGAGTTTGAATGTGGTAAGCATTAAGCTGCAATGGCACATACTGACAGTCTAGAAAACTGAAACGCCTCGTAGAACACGTTATTGGACGGACAATCAGCAAGACCCTGCATGACTGAGGTCATCTCTCTATTATTATCGAGTGTTGTTTGCCAACAATTGAACAGATTCAATCTCGCGGTATATCTTGAGCGCTGGGTGACGTCAGTGGACGTTAGAATTAAGTAAGATAGGGCGTTCGTATACAACAATCTACAAACATTGACCTCAAACCTCATCTATTACAAGTGAAGTGTTGTGGCTAGGATGTAGATGTCATTGTAACGCATGCGCAAAAGGTACCACACACTTCCAATCTAACGGCCGCTACCACTTAAGTCTTAAGATATACCGAGAATAGTATAAACACATTTCCGTGCCTTGGAAGGATTTCCTGAATACAGAAAAAACTAACTTCTAATCAAAGCGATTTCAGGAAAAATTTATGGCAACTATTTTCTTTTATTTTTGTTCTGAATCCGTCCCTGGAACAGGGCCGGATTGGGTATAGTGCCACCCTTAGGCAGTACTAAACCTTGCCGCTCCCTACTCCAACAAATAATTTATAAACAGCTATTATACAGATCAGAATTGTTTAGTTTAAATTAGTTTTAAATGAAATGTTATAATTCAGAAAACAAATTACTAGAATCAAAATACATGCATCTTACTAGTGAATTATAAATATTTCCTTCGCGCTTTTTTCACAGAGAAAGCATTGATGATGTCATCAAAGTCGATCTGACGAAGCACATAAGACTCGACGCAAAGAAACATACTCAAACTTATTCACTGTTGAAACAAAATTGATTTGTGAAAGGCAGACTGTGGTTTATTTTTAAGCATTGATCTTGTTGGAGGAATAATTTGATGGCTGAAAACCAGAATGTTTTATAACAGTCTTTCCTTGTGTTTCATGTCCTTGTCTGCATATATGAATCGAACAAAATTGTAAATATTACTCCCCATAAATTTACCATGAGGTTATTTGAAAGTGTTCTATGTCCAGCTTTGAAAGTCAGGAACTTAAAATGGATTTCCTTAAAAAAAAAAAGGAAATTGTGAAATGGACTTGGAACAGTCTGGATCTCAGCCATCTAATTGTTACGAATATTTCTTACTTCGATAGGAAATACAAAGTAAATTGAAAAATGGTCTCTTTGCGGAATAAACATTTCATACTGAATTATATGTGCACATGCTGAAAAGTGAGTAAATAGTATTGTTGACGATACATATTGGAAATGTAACTGAGAGTTGTGGTTACTAAATTCATAGCGATACATAACAAACACACATCCAATTTGATTTTGAATAATTTTATACAAGCAGTTACATTTTGGCAATTTCATAGTGTAATAATGTGATACCATATTACAGTATAATTATGCAACTACACACTTTCCTTTTACTCTCGCCGCGACCGCGACAATGCGATAACAAAACAATATCCGACTTCCGCAACGTGTTCAAGAACAAACTTCAGAAAATATTTACCGACAAATGTTTTAAAAACAAATTTCACTGTAAAATGAAAATTAAAAAAGGAAGAGAGAGAGAGAGAGAGAGAGAGAGAGAGAGAGAATGCCGCCCCCCCCCCTGGAAATTTCCACCCTAGACAACTGTCTAGGTTGCCTAGGCCTAAATCTGGCACTGCTCTGGAGTGCATTCCACTTCCGTGAAACACTCTGCATTTCTTCACCATAAAGTTCAACTGAAAAACAGTGGCATATTTCTAAAAATATTCACAGATTTCTCAACATAGCCAGAAAATCAATGGTTGCCTTCTACTGTAGGCCTATATGAGTTCCTTTCCCGCTCTTTCATAAACTGAACATTGTTTCCTCCCAGTTGTTTACTGTTATGTACTATTGGAGTAGTGGAAATGAAATGGATTGAAAACATCTACTACCATGAGCGGCAATTCTGAAAATGTAATTGTAAGAAAATAATTGAAGTACCGTAATGAAAAGTTTTAATTTTGTCGTGGTGAATAAGTGTCCGTTCTTTAAACCCAATAAATCAAGTAGTTTCCAAAAGTCATAAGAAAATTATAACTGATCATTTATTTGAACATAATATAAATTAGTAGTTAGGTAATCTTGATGCAAACTAAGTCAGACAAAATTGTTTTATTTCTGTAGACGGAGAAAATATTTAACTTTACTGACAAATTCCACAACATCAAGTTAAACCTTTCCTGAAAATTTTCATATGGAAAGATATTGTAAGGAAACTAAGTTGTACAAAATTGTAACTGCTGTAAGACACAAGAAATTGGGTTCAAACATAAATTTTTCTTTTAGTAGTATCTGGGTATTCTTTCTGTTTGTCACTAGCGAAGGTGAACATTTTGCTACTCTAGAGACAGACTGACAAATCGTAAATCAACTACTTTAGTGTCTACTATGAAATGTGTGTTGTGCTCTCGCAGAACGTTTTTGAGGAATTTCCTCTAAGAGTCGCGAAAGGCTGTGTTTCCTTGACACAACTTCCCAAAATCCCGAAAAAAGGGCTACACAAATTAAGAATTAAGTTTTCTTTTAGATTTTTGCGCCTAATAAATAGCATTGGCAGCCCGTTTTTCATATGTAACTTTTATTTTGAAATGCTTAACTCTGTACGACTTTTCAAATGGATGTTGACCGGATTAAATTAGAAGGATCCTGCATGATATATATCGCAAAACACAACTGTGAGAAGAAAAATTCTTCTCTGAACTCCTATAGCTCTCAAGTCGAATTTTATCTCACATTCAACATTAAACTTACGTCCATTACTTTCCAGTATCCCACACCGTTCACGATTTGGTTTTCATCTGGAATGTGACAGATCCTCTAGTCGTGAACCCAGATATCGAACTTCCTCAACTGGACATTTCCAACAATTACACAACTGACTGTACTATTGAATACTCTACAGGTAAGTAACGAAGTCTTTTAGAGAAATCTGATGTTATTCGTCTGCAAGAGATGTATAATGCTAATTAGTAGAATGGAAAAGTCATTGTTATGAAGGCGACAAAATTTCTTAAGTTTTACAAATTTTGCCACAATAATTCACTCCTTTTTATGTTACAAACAATATTTGCATTGCATTTTAATCTCTATAATGAAATAAAGTGAAACGAAACAGAACAGAGCAAAACGAAAGGAAGTAAAAGTAAAATGAAGTGTAATAAAAACGGTACAGAATGGTGCTGCACAGCGCGGTACGTTACGGTAGGGTACAACTATAATATAATAAGCTATTTATTATACTATAATAATTTTACCGAGGTAATATAAATGTAAAATGTACAATTATGAATGATATATTCCAAAAAAGTACTTTTCTTTTTAAGTTTTAGGAATGCTGAAAACCCATATTTCCTTGTATTTGCAGTAGCATCTGTCACTTGTAGTTAATCAATTGACATGACTGGCTTAGGCCTTTGGTTCCCAAACTTCTATGCTCCACAGAAAATAATTACAACGATATTTTTCCTTACAGTAAATATTAAGTGATATCTATGCATTTCTGTACCAAATCGATAATCATTTCAGACAAATGTTTTAGGGCTCAATGATATCTAAACAATATTAGCCTATCATGAAGAGCTCTAGCATGGAAGCCTGTTAAGTGTGAATTTTCATCACGATCTCGATATACATGCATTCGTGTAAAGTCAAAATTTATAAAATTGGATCTCCACGCATTCTGTTGGCTGAACGCTGGTAATCAAGGCAAATAACGTGCTTATACTTCGTTCCATAATGTCTGACAGGAGATATAAACATTGCCGGCAGCGTTCTACCCCGCCCAACTTCAAGTCAAGCGTGGAATGAGACCTCTGTCATTGGCTGAATAGCAATTACATTTCTCTCCTCCTCTGCCAGCAATGTTCACATCTTCTGTCAGACATTATGGAATGAAGTATAGCCATTGAGATATTGTTTTTATGCGTATTTCAAGCGTACTAGGAAAGAACGTGATAACTAGAACTCTACACAGCACTACAGCATAAGAAAGTGTTAAGTCTTCTATTTCTCTACCACCAGCAACCAATCTTCGAGTGAACTTGTCATACAATATGTGACTGAAAGTTATGTTTATTGTCTTAATATTTTTTAGATTGAGGTTTTAAAATTCAGAATGTCTCCCTTCAAACATTTAGACAAATTGACTTAGCACTTTTTCCCCAGTAGTCTTCACAGCTTATATTGTATATTTTCAGTATCACAATTCCTGTACTTCTTGTGAAATGAGAAGTTAAATACGTCAAACAATATTTTGCAGGTAACTTCACATGCCTGGCAGTGGTATTCACCCTGCGAAGGCGCTTGGGTTATCACTTATTCCATACTTATATCCCCTCTGCTCTCATTGTGGTCATGTCGTGGATCTCCTTCTGGATCAAACCCGAGGCTATACCAGCCCGCGTCACCCTTGGTGTCACGTCACTCCTCACTCTGGGTGAGTATAATTGTTGATCATGTTATTGATATTCTTAACTCGCTTCTAACTCTTGTGTGAGACATTCTTTTTTGATATCATAGAACATAAAATTTAGCAGGGATGAAGAACTTCCATTTTATTCAGTGGCACAAACTTTCTATTATTCTGAAGGGGTAAGTGAATCCCATAGCGCTACGTGAATTATTATGCTGATCTACACCAGTCAGCTGTGCTAAGGTTTGCTGTGTATCCAGGTTTCATGCAGGCATCTCATCTATGTCCCTAGATCAGCCCGCAGAAATACTATGAAGATCAAAATGAAATGGGTCAGAATGATGTCCATGCTTATAATGCCTATAAGTGGGAAAAAAAGGAACCTTAACTACGGCCTTATTCGCCACAAGTGTCACTTTTTTTTTCTTAAAATTTTTACTGTGATTCGAAGCCTGGACATCCTACGTGAAAGTTTGACGATTTAGCCCACGCAGCCACTGAAGACTTGCAGCAAAGTCTAATGTCAAAACTAGCGGAATAAGTTGAATACAAACTTTTGTGGAAAAAATATATTCAGTTATAATTTTAATGGCTAAGAAATTATGAAGAAACTCATCATCAGCAACAATAACAACAATAATAACGAAAACAACATTAAAAATAATATGATATGGATTGGAATGGAGGATGAGACAAACTCACGCATATTAAGACCACTTACGAAGCCGTTGTACTATAACAAAGGACGACAAATGGCAGGTAAATCTTGTCTAGAACCTTCTCAATTCTTGACGTGTCGCAAATCTACAGATAACCATCAAAGCTATGTTTTCCTTACCCAGAAAACTAGTATGATAAGAAATTCATCAAACTCGAAAACACAACCATAATCAAATTTTTATGATTAAAAGTACCGGTAATGAAAACACATGCAGAATCTCACTTTTGTTATGATTACATGCTAAATATCACTGTTAGACTCATCAATGTTTAAATCATGAGAAATTAAAGACGTAACATTAGAACGAAATTGTACACAGAGCGAAGAGGATGCGATTCATATTACAATGTAAGTAAAGTAAAAAGGTAAAACACGAAAACTTACCAGGAACCATTTTCCTGGGAAATTTCAAGTTAATTATTCGTACATTAAAATGAAGCTTAGCTTGTTCAAGGTACAGGGACTGTATGATATTAGTTATGAAGGGTTGAACAAAAAAGCAAAAATACTGACGAATTTCTCGAGACCATGAATGCTCCTTGTCCCCAATTTGAACCTAAAATAATCGAAACAGACAAATGGCAGGATTAATTTGTCATATTGCCACTTTGTCATAAGTCAATAATGTTCAATATTATGCGTAAATAATAACAGTTAGAGGTGTTCGTATTCTTTCAATGTTGTCTGATTTTTGTATAATTCGGAATGTGGTTTAAGTGTAAAGGTGCACAAGGAGTCATAGCACCTTAGGTTGGAATCAGCTCAAATGGGTTGTTATTCAAACATTGTTCTACTTAGAACATTCTGAAAGCTCCAGAAATTCTGAGCAATCTTTTGAACTACTGATACTCTGTAAAATGTAGCCTTTATCGTCACTTAAAGCCTAACGCTGTTTCTGCTTCATTCTTTAACTTCTCATTTCCATTCGAATCCTGGTCTATCTAGAACAAATTGGAATAAATAAATATCAATATAGAAAGAATTATTACAATGATGTGGTGTAAGTATAGAAACATACATTCAACATTTTCTGGAGAACAGAATGTATCAGTCTCTGAGCACTTTCATCCTAAGCTCAAGACTGTGTACTGCTTTTTGTTTTGCACGGATTATCAGTAAAACCATTTAAGTTTTACAATGGCAATGACATTAATGAACTATCAATGTGTGGAAAAATTTCTGTCACAAGTAAACATTTTGCTTTAGTTTCTTGTTTATATTAGACGAGTTAAGATGCCTCTGATGCGTTGGTCGAGAATGGACGAAACATTAGTTCTGCAGGTAATTCGATCGGTGCGTCATTTGCAAGCGTCCAACGTGTCTTACAACAGTACGTGAAATTGGTACATATTAAGGACGACCGGGATCAGGTCAACGGTAGTCTACATCCACCAGGGATGACACATTTGGTCCTCTAGATCCTGAAGGATCACTACACGACTGCATTCCAGGCCAGAAACCATCTGGAAGTATTAAGACACACTCGAATCAAGAGTACTGTCAGACGAAGATTAAGGAAACCTGTAATTGGTCCACAGCTTACTCCCAGCACATACCAACGACGAGTACAATTTATACTACAATATCAGAATTGGACTGTGGATCAGCCAGTACCTAGCTCAGATATCAGTCCCTTTAGACATTTGTAAGATATGTTTGGCCAAAATCTCGGCATCGAAAATTCAACTCTCTGAACGAAATGTTAACAGTATTGCTCATGAGTGGACGCACATCTCCAGGACCTTGTGGCGAGCATACTGCAGCACAACATGGCAGCATAGTCACCAGGAGTGGAAACCTTCAACATTAGAGCAAGATAAATTGCACATTGATAGCAATAAAAGCTCTAGTGGCATCACCATGCATTAAGATTATAACTTTCACTTACTCTATGATGCACTCCTTGAAATAGACAATATGTACGAAATTTTTTAACGTTAAAGAAAACTGCAAGAAAAAAATTGATAAAGGGAATAGCTTGCAAAGGGCCTATGTTAACAATTCATAGCAAGTTATTGCAATAATCTATAAAAATATTGAATTTAAAAAATGTATTTAAGGAAAGAAAGTTTTTATTCACTTTCTTGCATGCAAGTGTAGTTTATTTCCTTTAATTATTATTCAAAATACATACATAAATAAAATAATTTAATAATCAACCAAGTAAGATGAACTTTCATTTCCTGGATTGCACGCAAAAGGCATTTTTTATAACCTCAAAGGTAAGACATTTCACTTCACCTATATACTAGACTTTTAAGTAGATGTATTTAATCAATTTCTCACAAATTTTACATAAAATAGATTTAAGTGCGTTATAATCATTTCTAACACTTTTTTTCAAAAGATCTATATTTCAAAGCGATATAAATGCATAATTATATTAAATTTTTCTTCAGTGGTTTACTTACGTGTAAAATACATTTACGACAAGCAATACTAATCTTTGAACAGTGTTTCCTATCTCTCCTGGAGTCACTCTAAGGGTTTTGAGACTTAGAAATTTAAAAAAGTCAGAAATAATTTGATATGTACTAATCAATTTTCTTGTGAAAGTTTTATGGTCAATGCTATCTTAATCGTTTCATTTGTCAGTTCCTTATACGTATTACAAAAAAATCACGAAGCAAATAACTAGATTTTATTGATTCATTTTTCAGTGTGAGTTATCAATTTCTAACATGGGCATTCAAATTTTGCTAGACGTCGCTATACTTCATATGCGTTCCTTTCCGACAAGTTGACTCATAGATAGTGAATACGAACAAAAACCGTTCAGTAGTTGTAGTACGCAAAAACAAGGCATACTCCAAACAAATTTTCTGTATCAAGGGTGCTGAGAACGTGTATTTCCGTGAAAAACTCGAAATATATATTTTGAAGCATAACAATATCTTCTATTTTTATTTCGTATAACGAGAAAGTATAATAATCTTTCTGTGCTTTCACACATTATCAGTCGTAAGTGGTAATGTCCTGCTATGCGACAGAATAGTTGTGTTGCACTACTGGAAGTTCGCATCTGATAATTAATTTGAAATGAGAATAAAATAGCATTGACAAATTTTATGCTCGACCATGCCGAAATGTAGTAATTATACACCTGGTAGCAGGCCTTTAATGCATGTCATTAAAGTACACATAAGGTACATGAGCCAAATAAAGCCCGGTTCTAAATAAGGCCCATCTGTCATTTAATTAAGATAACATTACAATTTCCACTAGTTTCTTAATGTTTCTGGCAGTTCCTGGCTACTAATGGCTAGACCAGAAACTATAACAGTTTAAGTGAACGATTTCGCCATGTTTGCTTCAGTTGAACAGTGAACGACGTCTGAAGCTGTTGTCGCTTTTATTTCGAGGTATTTTAATAAACCTTATGCATTTTTTGGTAACTTAACATAAATGAACATGGTATATGTCATTTCAAAGCATATGATTACTAGAATAAGATAGTGTATTGATATTTTCCACTTAACGTGTATTTATTTATCCTTTAGTACAGCTATGAATGAAAGTGTGGATTTACAGGGAGCTCCAAATAAGGCCCTCTATAGATGAGCTAAACAAGGCCCATGAACCTTATTTGGAACATGAATTATCTTCAAGGTTTTTCTTATTTTGAGCCTCATAAATACGTTCTGTACATACAGTAATTTATTTATAAGAAAATTGTGAAGACAATTATCAAAGTTGCGATAATTATTCTAAATTCGTAATTTAAATTATTTTAGCATAATAATTGTGTTTATTTGTTAAATATAATATTTTAATTCTTTCGATATGTAATACCTAAACACATAAGTTTCAGTTATTTAGAGAGCTTAAACTTGCGTTATTTTGACTCGAAATGACTTGAGACATAGAAGGTTTGAAGACTCATGAGTCGTTACGTTGTTCTGCTTACCTAACAATACCACACATGAGTTGCAGCCATTCGATAAGTCCATGCTTGGACCTTACGAAGCATTCTGGGATGATGAAGTCTTGCTTTACTGGTCAAAGCAGGAAGATGCTGAAAGTCGTACAGTGAAAAAACGGATATTTGGGAAATACTGTATTTAGTAAGGTTTGGCCAAGAGCTGCTACTCCTTCTAACATATCAAGTGGGTTTAGCGCTACTGGAATTTATCCTTTCGACCCTAGTGCTATCCCTGAGTGCCTTCGCTTCCTCCAAACTCAACAGGAGAGAAAAGCCTGAAGAAACCCGATTACAATCACAATCTGGATCCCAATTGCTCATACTGTACATCAGCCAAATCAAGTTGAAGCATTAACCCAGAAAAGAGTTTCGAAACAAAGAGATTCAGGGGACTCAAGCTTCACAAGTGACATCTTCTCTCTTCATGACGAATCCAGTAACTTTTCCCATATCTCTAGTGATAATGAAGAACAATTAGAAACTTCATTTCAAGACATTCTTCGTACCGTGAAATGAAGAAAAACCATACAAACCAGAAATGAAAAGCCCTTAATTACCAAGCAGTTGAGGTAATTAGGAATTGTTTCAAGGCAAAGAAGACTAAATCAGTTAAAACTGCTAAAGAACATAGGCCTACAGAGGACCACGAAAGCGATAAGAATGGTGCCACTATTCCTGAAGGTTTGAGCGTGAAGACAACTCAGAAGAGGAAAATATGTCTTGTGCCTTCCGTGAAAGATCTTCTTGAAGCTGGGCCGAGTGGCATTCACGCTAAAAGAGTGAGAAAAGGAAGTTGGTTCTGCTATTTATGCAGAAAAGATCGTATTGCTGACATGAGATTGTGTGTAAAGTGTTCAAATTATGTTCATGAAGAATGCATTGGACTTACGGCTAAGAAAAAATATTCAGTTTTCTTTGTCCACAGTGTGATTTTCCCAGAATGTCATCTTAGACTAAGGACAACATACCAGTTCTCTCTGCCAAGAGTGTAATCTTCAGACAACAGTGAAACTATAGTGAAAATACTCAGGTTTCGTTGCCCAGAATGTGATCTTAGACTAAGAAGATATTTTTTTCTTTTACTCAGAGTATGATCTCTAGACTAAGGACATTTGCTTTGTTCAGAATGTGTTTTTCTCTACTTAATTTTGGATATTATTATTGTAGTTTATTTGGTTTAAATACAATTATTGTAATTTAATTTATTTTATTTGCTTTCGGAATGACTATTTATTTACACATGGGCCTTATTTGGGACTGATAGTGGGCCTTATTTGGAACGAGTGTGCTAAATAAGGCCCTTTACTCACATTTTTAATATTGCACTATTATAGAAAAGTTTTTTAATAACTCTAAATCTAAGACCACGTTTTCTTTACTGCTCACCTTGAAGTATGTTTTAGTACAATTTTTAGAATTTTATCTCCTTCAGTAAACGTACAACAGATCTTGAGAAGTTAAGTGGGCCGTATTTGGCACATGTACCTTATTCATTAAAGTTCAGGTTTTCGATTTTTCTCGGATATGCAATCGAAAGACAACTAGCAAAACGTCACGCAGGCTGGAAATCCAATACTGTCGCGGAATTTTATGTTCTGTTACTATAATAATTAGCGTTAATTGTAAATAATATTCAAATGAATTCAATTTGTCATCTCGTTTTTCAATGTCGAATTCAATTTCAAGGTTATATCAAGTTTAACGTTTATCTTATTCTCTAGATCAAGGTCGTCGACATTCGTTGCCCGGAAAAAATCAATACTTTCGCGTCTGCGCACATCTCACAATTTACGAGATTGCACAAGGTCAGTTCGCTTCCCAGTCACATAAGAACAACATGAATACTTATGAATAATTTCAAGTTAGAAATATGGTCGTGCATAAAAAGTCGTATGAAACCTGCCTATAATGGTAATTAAGACGCTCGTATGAAAATTATGAAACGAGCGCAAGCGAGTTTCATAAACATCCTCGCGCCTTAATTACTATCATTATAGGCTCGTTGCATAATGTACTATTATGAATTTTTGTACTTCTAAATTCTTCATTAATAAGTAGAATCCTGTGTTCGGTTACTCTGAACACAAGTTAGGTGTACATCGATCATACTAGCTTCGTACGGAGAACAAGTTACAAGTCAACAGTTCACACTTCAGTGAACCAAGTAGTCTTTCCGCATGTACCGGTACTGTGTGTCTACATCTGTTTATTCGTGTACCTGTGTGTGTATCTCGGTGAACAACAGGAATACCACTTGGATTTAATAACAACAATAACGAAGTATATCTTTAAAGGCAGCTTATATGCAATAGAATATCATTTTTACTAGGGATAAGCAAAGAAAAATCAGGAACCAGCCCATTTATTTTCAGGAGCCATCACATTTCGTCCAGACATGCAAAGAGGAAATCATTCGAGCTAAGATAAAGATAAATTTACTGAAATATATTAAACAATATTAAATATCTATGCAATGCAAACACACGTTCTCAGAGACGCTCTGAAGCAATGTAGGACAATATCTTGAGATACGTAACAAATATAAAGATATTAATTTAAAAAGCACCTTCGAATTTCTTCCTACAACCGCTTCTGTTAAATACATTAGTCGTAGTGGCAAAATAAATCGAAGTCTTAAAATTTTTGAACTCAATAAACAATTCAGGCGACACATATAACTTTTAGTCATCATTGGTACCTGATGCTCGGAGTTTGTCTACCCATGATTTTTACAATAATTAAAACGCATCTGGATACTTTAGATCTAATTAAAGTTTGGAATTAACAAAAAAAAATAATAATACATTTCAGCACAAAAGTAAAATGAAACACATTATGAGCGCGTGCTTCACAAATTACAATCCGTGACTATAAACGTTTCAAGTGTTTCAAATGAACAATTTTTCCTTTTATCGGGTAAAATACATTTTCTTCTTTCCTAATGACGTGCTCGCTACGAAATTCTTATATTGTAACACTAATTTTCAACCGCCTAGCTTTGTTTTGTTTTGGTATGTTCACTGAACAGCAGACCTGAACTAAGTAGCGTTGGATGCCGTCAAGCTATACTCCATACATACCTACAATGTTGAGGGTTGCTTGAAAGCTTTAGATAACCAAACGCAGGTCTCTATTAATAAGAATTAAAGAATGCTTTCTGTTCTGGTTGCAGCTACACAGAACACACAATCCCAGCAGTCATTGCCGCCAGTATCTTATGTCAAAGCTATTGACGTGTGGATGTCGTCATGTTCTGTGTTCGTGTTTCTTTCTCTTATGGAGTTTGCGGTGGTGAACAACTACATGGGTCCTATAGCAACTAAAGCCATGAAGGGTTATTCCGAACAAGACATTAGATGTGCCGCTGATGATTTCAAGGTAATACTTCTGGCACTATGCAAATGCAGAAGATTAGGTATACATTAAACTATACAGAAACGAAAAGGCGTGGGATTGCCTTTACAGCTCTTAAAACTGCAGTTTTATTGTGTTCTACTTCCATTTTCCATGTAAATATTTTGCTTCTTTCAATGAAGGTTGATTATGTTTCCACAAGACTCCTCTTCGGAAGTTTTACTTTGTGATTCATGTTTCTAAAGGTTATACTGTACGTATATCCTATAAAGATTTCTCCATATAGAGGTTGAGTCCCCACTTAAGATGCTCATTGCTTGTAGATTTGACCAGCTTTTCACATACCTACTGAATACACATTCAAGATGCTCACTGGGTGCGGATTATGCCTTCTTTGAAGAAACACATAGTGTGCAGACACCCGTTATGTCCAAGTGTTCTCTCATGAGAGGTATCATTTAATAAAGTACTGTTTCAAGCTCGAACTTCATAAATGTAGTTGTACATCCTTTTATAATTACTTACAAATGGCTTTTAAAGATCCCGGAAGTTCATTGCCACCATCACATAAGCCCACCATTGGTCCCTATCCTAAGCAAGATTAATCCAGTCTCTAGCATCATATCCCACCTCCCTGAAGTCCATCTTAATATTATCCTCCCATCTACGTCTCGGCCCCTTCAAAGCTCTTTTTCCCCTTAGGTCTCCCAACTACACTGCACCGTACATTTAGTAGAAAGTCGATGTTCACCTACTTAGATATAACACGCGTCGGCAAGCATCATCTTTTGGTAGAGCAGTGGTATTCAATCTATGGTACGCGTACCGACAGGGGTACGCGGGGTTGTCTCAAGGGGCACGCATCCCACTGATTACGTATGTAAAAATTCTGACATATTTATTCTATTATACTTGTTGATAATTATTGCATTATATTATAGTTTATTTTACAATATCAACTCTTGTTTTGCCTTGCTTGAATACAATTTTACGTAAATCATTACTATTATTATTGCATTAATAACTATCGTACAATAATAATAATAATAATAATAAAAAAAATAATAATAATAATAATAAAATAATAATAATAATAATAAAATAATAATAATAATAATAATAATAATAATAATAATAATAATAATAATAATAATAATAATAATAATAATTTACTTTTAGCATAACATGAATCAAAGTTTTTGTTAATTCTCATGTAACTGCAATGCGTTTGGGGGTACAAATATATTTCAAGGATAAGCTAACAAAAAAGGATTGAGTACCACTGAGATAGAATAAGAAAGTCAAGGAATATTATGGACAGTAAAAAATCGATCATACGGGAATGGGTATTTAAGAGTTGTTAATTCATTGTAAAAAGCGATGTTACAACGTTAATCCAAAACTACATTTCCCTTAAGTATTAAATCTGTAGCTTATAATAAGAGGAGACATATTGGTGCTATCTCAGAAATATTCTAAACTTCATTTTGATTCGGCTAATGTTTTTTTCGGTCAACTATAAATGAATGAATGAATGAATGAATGAATGAATGAATGAATGAATAAAGTAAACAAATAGGTAAATAAATAAACAAACAAATAAATACACAAATAAATAAATAAATAGGATTATTAGAGTGTTATTTCAGAACATATTGTTCGAGAAGTATATTACATTTAATATTTTTTTTTTTAGAAATGAAGTTACATGATTTATGTCAAGATGGTAAGATGTGTGTCTGTTTGTAGGATTTGGCGCCTAGGCGAGGGAGTCACATGAGGCATGTACCAACGATTCCACAGTACGCGACATTCTGCAACGGCCGCGAGACAGCTTTGTACATCGACAAAGTGTCCCGCTTCTTCTTTCCTTTCTCATTTTTTATCCTCAATGTTGTTTATTGGTCAACATTCTTGTAAA
Source organism: Periplaneta americana (assembly GCF_040183065.1). Classification (NCBI taxonomy): domain Eukaryota; kingdom Metazoa; phylum Arthropoda; class Insecta; order Blattodea; family Blattidae; genus Periplaneta; species Periplaneta americana. The sequence continues at coordinate 50,473,363 of NC_091126.1, forward strand.
TATGTACTTACAAAACGAGAAAGCACGATATTCCTCGAAACAAATTGCGAGTGTAAATAAGGCATCTAAATACTTATATACTGTACTATACATAATGTAGTTCACAATATACTTCTCGAGGTTTGTACTATACATTTCTGCAACTACTGAATACACATCCAAATAACCATGATTATTAATAGGAGTATGAGAAATAAGAAATTAGTTCTCTCTGCGTCATAATTTCCATACGTATTGTGCAATTCTTCGATTCTCGAATAAAATAGAATTATGTTGGGGTCACGAAATCGTTGTAATCTTTTAAACTACAGTAGAGTGAACGGTACGGTGGATCGCTCAAAATAATTCTGAATTGAATTGTTTGAATTGCTTTCTGAAAAAGTAACAACAAAATGTCCACAGCGAATCTAAGTTTGAATTTACCTCTCTTTGCATATGAAAAATTAAGCTGAGTGGGATGTTATTTTAATTATTATTGTTTGGGTCGCTAAAAGTGACTGGAATCAATCATATGGAACTTTTGGTGTCAATTTCAACGACTACACTTCGTTTCATAATGTCTGACAGGAGATGTAAATATTGCCAGCAAAGGAGGAGAGAGGTATAATTGCTATTCAACGAATGGCAGAGGTCTCAGTTCACGCTTGTCTTGAAGTTGGGGGGGGGGGGATAGAACGCTTCAGACCGCCCAATTGAATAGCAATTGTACTTCTCTCATCCTCTGCTGGCAATATTCACATCTCCTGCCATTCATTGTGAAACGAAGTATAGAATAACATTTTTCTCACCGTACTACTTTTCAACATAAAGACGAAGTTAGAGCCAACCTTCGAAACGCTGTCAACTTTTTACTTCTACTCCTTTCACCAGTAATGGAGTAATTCGTCCCATGTATGCCAAACCCATGAATGTGCAAATTCGGAGATTTTGAGATAAGTGCATTACAGGGCCTAGTTTTAGAAGATATATGTTATGGCAAATCGAGGAATGTCTATTTTCATAATTTAAGTTCAATATCGCAAGGATTTGTATCATGAATGTGCTTGTCTTACCTATTCAGTTATGCTAAATTAATGAATGTGGCACTTTCATGTTCCTTTTATTCGGATTATGTAATTTAAAATGTAATGAAACGCCAATATGACACATTCGTGATTTTGGCATGCAATGTGAATAATGTTATGCGTATATTTCAGGCGTTTCAAAGTAATTATATTAATAATTGGTTGAATGTTTTTTGTATTATCGTAATATTATTAATGACCTCTACGCATTTAATATTTGTATTACGTAACGTATTCCTAATAATTAACCATTCGTAAACCTGAATGTGTCTTTCATTAAATTTTTATGTTTGCCATAAACATGAATGTGATAAAAGTTGAATATAGGAGAAATAAAAACAAAATCTCAATATTAAAAGAGAGTTGCAATAAATAACAAAACAAGATTCCAATAAAAAGTTGGATAGAATCATTTCCTGAATTTTAAACGAGGTTTGAATGTTTAACTTCGTTTTCCTCTAAACTCTAAATTTGCACATTCATAGTTTTGGCATACATGGAACTATATCCTAACCTCTTCTGAATAAATTGACAAGCAAACATTCTCATGGGAGTAGATAGAAAAGTTTTTTTTTTCTTTTAACCATGTTAATAATGTCAAAACAAGTGCTTATACAAATTTTGGCCACTCGAGCGCAATTGCGAGGGTTGTCCAGAAAGTAAGATTCCTTGGGACCGTTTAATAATAATAATAATAATAATAATAATAATAATAATAATAATAATAATAATAATAATAATAATAATAATAATAAACATTTACTATTCCTATTATAATATTTGTTATTATTATTATTATTATTATTATTGTTATTAAATTTAAACTCAGGCGGGGCAATTATTCCCACTGTCCCCTAAATAGTGCTTCTACTACCTCACTATTCCTGAGACGGATTTCACGTAGTAATGAAATTCATTCGCTGATAAATACAGCAACTTCTCGAAATGGCAGTAAGCAACCATACTGACACATCATTATACTCACACACGGTCTCGACTACATGTCTATTGAAGAAATGTTGCTCAAAATAGGATGACATAACCCGCACCAATACACTTCACACCTGTCACTCAACATTCACATAGGTCTGATGTGGAAGGCTCCCTCGTTAAGACGTTTCTGAGATCTTACGTATTTGCAGCTTCATGTTATGCGGTAACTGATAAGAGTGATAAGAATCATGTGAAGTAGACAGCTTGTCCACCCATGTTGGCCTCTGATTTTTCAGTGAACGGAAAGAAATAGACAATATAAATACCTAAATGTCATTTCCGTTGTAATACAAACGACAAAACGCGTCTTCCTTTGCTCATGACGTCACGCTCGCAGGATCTGGCAACTGACTTAAGTTTTATTAAATATGGATTATTATTATTATTATTATTATTATTATTATTATTATTATTATGTATCATTGCAGCGACATTACTACTACTACTACTTCTACTACTACTACTACTACTACTAATATTAATAATAATGACTATATTATTAGTAATAATGACGATAATATTAATAAGAATAATTATATTAATCATAATGATAATAATGATAGTAATAATAATAACAGTAATAATAATATTAAACTTTTCGCGACGCGCCCTAGTACTTTATTTACGACTACACCCACGCGTAACGTTCAATGACCATTCTTGAAAACCGCTAAAGAAATTGACCTTTCTAATAATAGACATGTTTACAGCCTTTCTGAAAACTCTTCTCCCACGTGTTGTCGATTGTTAGAAACAATTGCTTGTTGTAAAATCGACCCAGAAGTAAGATTCGTTTATGGCACTGCTATAAAAGTTTCCTTTGCACTTCACAATTGTGTGTGACAGTAATAATGTAAAGTTCCAAGATAAGAGAGAGAGAGAGAGAGAGAGAGAGAGAGAGAGAGTGAGTGCGAGAAGGTGAAGGAGGAGTAATACACATTACTACCTAGATATAGACTAGACTTTGTGGGCGCACAGGAGGTTAGGTTAAATGGGAATGACATGTTACCAATATGAGATTACTTGTACTATGGGGAAGGAAACAATAATCACCAATTAGGAACAGGATTCTTTATTCATAAAATAATAAAATCAGCAGTAAAAAAGGTCGAATTTATCAGTGATAGGTTAACGTATTTAATACTTTAGGGTAATTGGTGCGATATCATAGTTATAAATGCTCACGGCCCTACAGAAGAGAAAGGCGACCACAGAAAGCAGCGGTCATCAGCACAGTGCACCCTCGGGCTAGTGTCTCTTACCCGCGGATAAGACATTGCACTATCGTGCATCCGTGGTTGCTGGCGGGTATACTTTCTCTCTCCCCCTTTTGCACGACGGTATACAGTCTATTCCGAGACACTCCTTATCCTTTACTCATTTCACCGCATGCTGACGACCACTGATATAAAGGATAGCTTCTATGAGGAATTGGAACACACTTTCGATCAGTTCTCTAGATATCACATGAATATTTTAATGGGAGATTTCAATGCTAAAGTGGGACTAGTTGCGCCTGGCAGTGGGATTGAACAGAGAATAAATAAAAAAAATTGCTGACGTTCCGGAAGAAATAATTAACGCAGCGAAAGAGGCAGAGGCTGTGCTAGTACCTGGAAAGTCTAGGGAATTGTATGAGACGGAGTGCAACAAATTTGTGACCTGGCGGAATGCCAAAAATGTCAACGTGTCTAACGAAACAGTTATACTAGCCTATATGTCAGAACAGGTAGGACTAATAAATTCGATTGTAGAGTACAGAGCTCAAGCGTTCCGGTATTACGTCATAGCGAATACGTCATTGATATTACTGGCACGCGTGCCATAATAACCCGATTACGCATGATATTGGATGTACTAGTAACCTGTTTATAATGCTAAGATGGCATAAAGATTTTTTATTTTATTGGGTTATTTTACGACGCTGTATCAACATCTAGGTTATTTAGCGTCAGAATGAGATGAAGGTGACAATGCCGGTGAAATGAGTCCGGGGTCCAGCACCGAAAGTTACCCAGATGGCATAAAGAGAGTTTACACGTAAATAGTAATGATAATGGAGTTAGGTTAGTCAGCTTTCCCACATCAAACAATTTAATTGTTTGGCATCTCTCTCCGTGGCATTCACTTTTCATTAGCTAAAAATCCACATATATCTTGATTACACAATTTTAACTCTTCTATCATTATAGATTTGGTCAATTTGTTATACAAACAACTTTCCTGCGTTAATTAAATTTTGCTGGCAATTTACCTTAGTTAATGATTAGTTTCGGCCTTATTGTGGTCATATTCAGATTTCTAGTGAGGTCCTTGCTTGTTTCCTGTTTCTTCTTATGGTGTCTCGGTGGTGGGTACGTTATGATCGGTAGTATTGTGCCAGAACGATTGTGCGTTCTGAAATTTAATACACAACATATCTTCAACATAAAATTGCACTGTTACATGCGTTCGTGGACTCATTGTTGCACGCGCTCATGGACACATTGCTGCAAACGCTCGTGAATGTATTATCGCCGCAAACCTTGGATGCACTGTCGCAAACGTGGATGCATTATTTTTTTGCAATCTTGGTTTCATTATTGTATGCACCACTCATGGACAAATGTAAGCATGTATTCGTGGATAACACATGTACGTGGGGACAGGAGAGAGAGAGAGTATGTATGTATGTATGTATGTATGTATGTATGTATGTATGTATGTATGTATGTATGTATGTATGTATGTGTGTGTGTGTGTGTGTGTGTGTGTGTGTGTGGTTTTATACTTCTCTGTTTACATAAATATGTTCTCTAATATTCTCCTTCCTGCACATCCTGTCTTGGATTCAAATAATGAGAGGATGAGGGAATAACTCGAAACTGATTGAGTCCTCTTACGAATTTTTGAGTTCCTACTATTCCACTAGGAATGGTATTTTATTAATTTAAAAACATGAACATTGTCTGCCATATCAGTTTATTCACGGCTAAATAATTCGACTGAAGTTTAAATGTGAAATTTTAACAACGATAGGATAAAATTTTGAGTTTATATAAAGTCCTTCAGTAATTGGTACTTGTCGCATGACATGGAAATTTCGTAAAAGTTTAACACGTTACTGTGCCTATCACGTAAGTGTTTCTCAACGACAAAATGAGAGAAAAAGTTTGTTTGTGTTAGTCATATCGTAATCCTTAAGTCTTTTCCTGACCCCATGACAGTGGATTCTAGCTTTCAGGTCAACATTTTATGTAAGGGCACCAAATTCTCGTAAGATAAAATTCGTTAGGAAGGAAGAACAGAAACTTTTAATGATAATCCAAAAATAAACATTTTCTACAAAAATGTTTAAGGACACCCATTCAAAATAGATGTTCCACTCTTGTCCTTATACTTATGTGAAATCCCCTGAATTCTTATCCAGGGACCAAATGGCTGTGAAAAGTAAAGTTTTTTCCTCAAACTGTAGATTATATAACAAATTTTCAGTTATGAAAACTTACTGAAAAATTACATTTTTGTAGGAAAAAATATTATTTACTGCAGAATGGATGTACTTAAATCAATTAATTTTGGAATAGAGTTAGATATTATCTCAAGTCAATCTTTCACATTACAATAATCTGTCACTTCATGTCCATACTCACTGAATTTCGACCCATTTTCCATTTTTTTTCCAAGGAAAAAAATCTAACCTCTCCACACATGTAACAAACTCCACAACTGTTCACTAAAAATGGAGGGAATAAGTTGATTGACAAGTTTTTACCAACTCCCAACTGTATATGGCAGTGGCGGTCTCTGACAAATTGCAGCGAATTTCAAACTGAAGAGAATTTTAGAAACTGGCAATTTTTCCTAAATAAAAGAAAGAAAAAATATGGCTTACAATGCGTGGATGAGTTATCAAAAATTTTTTAAAATAAGAAGTGATATTTGGACAAGAAACGTTTCAGACAGTCTAACTCTATCCCAAAATTCATTGCTCTAAGAGCACTCATTCTGGAGTAATTATTTGTTTCCTACAAAAATGTAATTTTGTAATAAGTTTTCATAACAGAAAAATTGTTATATAATCCATAGTTTAAAAGTTAGAGAGGTTGGGTTTAAAGTATTTTTTTTTTTTTTTTCCTTTTCATAGGCACTTGTTCCTTGTATAAAGATCAGGGAGTTTCACAGAAGTATAAATTCAAGAGTGAGGCAAATCTTTTCAACGAGTGTCCTTAAACTTTTGGTAGCAGCTGCTAGTATATAGAAACAGTTTTGACGAAAGCACTCGAAACACTCAACGACAGAATTTCGAAAAATATCATAATTTCGAAACTTCAAGACTGATTATTAACATTAGAATTTTGACCGCGCATAGACATTGTGATTAATCAGGTTTCCTGTGCCATTTGTGGTGACCGCAGAGAGCATTTCCACCTGTTAAATCTTCAGGATGCATCTGGAGAGCAGCACCCATCAACTTACGCGGTGTACATGATGGCGGCATCCTTTCATGTGAGCTGTCGTTTTCAGTTATTGTGTAACCTTCCAATTATAATATGTTGTACAGTGACATAATCACTCTAATAGACATTTCCCGAATTATACAATTACAACATCAAGGTTTGCTCAGCTAGGTTCTGCGTCCGTAACGTCGTATATTATTATAAAAGATAATTAACATCCTCAATGAGTTCGTTGATTATAGCATATGGACCTATCTGTATTTAATGGCCACGTTAATATAAACATGTAACTAGTAATACGCAATTCCATTTGGCTTTTAATAGCCGCACGTCTTTGAGGAATTCAATCTAAGTGTTTCTCCATAACCACCACAATATTTGCAAGTCTCTTGAGTTATATCTTTATCTAGATTAGAAACAAATTACAGCAGAACAGGGTTAGGTTCGTTTAAAGGCGTGGGAGGAGAAAAATTAAGTATAATAATGAAGATAGTATGATGCAAAATTTCGGTACAGCTGTACTGCTTCGCCATCATGAAGACGTTTCTTAGCTGGCCATTTTTTTCTTTTCATAAGTGTACAACTCTTCAGCACTAGCTGTATAATTCGATGAAATTAATTTTGATTCGGCGAAAGAAATTTGTGAAATTCCCGTAGTAATCAAATTCACTTAGATACATGGCTTATAAATGATAAATTATGTTTCTTTAACGACGCTTGCAACTGCTGAGGTTATATCAGCGTCGCCTGTGTGCCGGAATTTTGTCTCGCAGGAGTTTATTTACATGCCAGTATATCTACTGACATAAGCCTGTCGCACACTTAATTGTTATCTACCTGGGCCGGGATCGAACCCGCAACCTCGAACATAGAAGACCAGCGCTATACAAACTATGCTACCGAGGCCTACAACACTGGTAGAAAGAGATGTATCATATGAATAAACGCCAGGAATCTTCTTTCATAGGCCGCGAGACAATTTTGAAAATATATTTTAAAAATTTACATGATTCCTCAAGTGAAAACGAAATAGACGAGAGCGTCGTTGTCTAAATATCTCCAGTGTAATTATGAATGGGTGTCCTTTTCTGCAAAATTCCAAAGTTTTAAATTACAAGATAACTATATCATCTACAGAAAAACCGATGTTAGATTTGAAATCATCGATGACAAAATACATAGAAACAGTCTAAAAATCTTATGCAGTAGAAAATGAGAAACAATTTGTTCCCCGGTATAATAAATAATTGAAAACTTCAATTTTCCTGGATACGTTACGGCATAACAGACTTGAATACGTGCTTAATTAAGTTTGTGAAGTGAGGAGCACCGAATTGAAAGAGGGTCTAAGCCCAGAACATTTTAAAGTCCTTCTAGTCGGATTTGGACAAATTGGATGTCTTTATGGCAAGTGATTTGATAATCGGTGGGTAATAAAGCTTGCTTGCAAGGGATTTGCTGATATATTAAGAATAATGACATCAGTAACCATAAAAGCTCCTAACATATTCCTCCTTATATCATTATCAGTCCACACATGAAAGTACACTTCCAAAAATATAGCCCATTTCGATGCTTTATCAAATCCCATTTCTTATCTCAATTTAGAGACTACTACAACTCGATTGCCGTAACTTGGACTAAGAAATCAGAGCACAGACAGAATTCAGTTGTAATGCATATTAGGAACTGTATCATGCCTAACATGTCACTATGTATTTTTATTCAAGAAAAAATAATTTACACGGAACAAATCTTAATTGAAACAATTTCATTGCTTCTTAACAGGCTGCTACTGATTCAGTTAGTGTTTTGCAAATAGTCTTTTATCTTTCTTACAAAACAAATCACTACCAATTCTTTTGGAGTCTAGAAAATGATACTTATGCCTCTGCATTTTAAGTAATTCAGGGCAATCGTCATTTTATATATTTTACTGAACCGGTAATACTGCCATAAGATATATTAATGGTCTCTTTCTTTATGCTGTCCATTGAGCAACTGTTAAAATAAAATAAACTTTCGCCATTTTTACAACGGATTGGGACTTAAAAAATATATATATATATATATATATATATACATGTATATATATATATATATATATATATATATATATATATATATAAAACAAGTGGGTAGAACACAGTCATATCATAGTTAAAGTTAGTATGTGATTTACCATCACATTCTGGGCGGACGTTTTATTTGAATCATAATCAAATTTTACTTATTGTTATTTTTAAAGTTGGCAAAGGACTACATGATACTACGAGTAATTAACCCTTTCTTTAAATACAATAATAATCTTTCTCCTTGATATTTATTTTTGTCATAACTGTGATTTTAGCACGAAATAAACAGTGATTTAAAGAAAAATTATTAAAAACATAAAGAGCACTATAAATCAACAATCCACCGACTAATACGTGAATTGTGCGGTGATAATATAAAAAAGTGCAAAACAAAAAAGGAATTCGAAGTAACAATACAATAAGCTATTAAAAGCGGGTGTATTTCTGAATAAAGTCTAAACTGTAAATGCAAATATAATCCTTTGATATAAATTAAATTTCAGCGTGTAATAAAGTAATGCTCTCTAGTGGAAATTAAATTAAATTGAACATGCGGTTGCTTTTAAATTACTAAATTTCGTTTTGTACAAAATTTTTATTTAATTTTAGGCTATTTAAATATTCTCTAACTTCATAAACAAACACTCACTGCATTGTTGACAGTAATTTTTATGTTTTATAAAATCATGACCATTATCGACACCGTAACGTCATGTTCCATTTTTTTTAAATTATTTCTTAAATGTCGTTCACTCTCTTTTCCTCTATTAATAATATTTCCGGGGAATATGGTACGGTAACTCGATATTAACATCACCACCAGCTCTAACATCAATAATTAACAACTTATATATTTTGTAATCGAAAATGCATATGTTGAATTTGTAAGTGGTAATGTTTGAAAGAAATAAAACAACTCATATTTTTTGTAATCGAAGCTGGATACGTTGAATTTGTAAGTGGTAATGATTCAATCAAATAAATAACATGTCATATATTTTGTAATCGAAGCTTGATACGTTGAATTTGTAAGTGACAAAGTTTGAAAGAAATAAATAACAATTCATATATGTATTTTATAATGGAAGCTAGATAAGTTCAATTTGTAAATGATAATGTCTGAAACGAATAAATAACAACTAACATATTTTGTAATCGAAGCTGGATACGTTGAATTTGTAAGTGGTAATGTGTGAAACAAATAAATAACTCATATATTTTACAATCGAAGCTGGATACGTTGAATTTTAAGTGGTAATGTTTCAAACAAATAAATAAATCATATACTGTATTTTGTAATCGAAGCTGGACACGTTGATTTTGTAAGTGGTAATGTTTGAAACAAATAAATAACAATTCATATTTTGTAATTGAAGCTGGATACGTTGAATTTTAAGTGGTAATGATTGAAATAATCAATAACAAGTAATATATTTTATAATCGAAGCTGGACATGTTGAATTTGTAAGTGATAATGCTTGAAACAAATAAATAACAATAATATATTTTGTAGGCCTAATCAAAAATGGATTTGTAAGTGGTAATGTTTGAAACAAATAAATAATAACTCATATATTTTGTAAACAAATATGGATTTGTAAGTGGTAATGTTTGAAACAAATAAATAACAACTCATATATTTTGTAATCAAAGATGGAGTTGTAAGTGGTAATGTTTAAAACAAATAAATAACAATCATATATTTTGTAGGCCTAATAAAAATGGATTTATAAGTGGTAATGTTTGAAACAAATAAATAACTCATATAATTAGAGTCGAAGCTGGATACGTCGAATTGCTGAGTGGAAATGCTACCGCTAAACCAACAGGAAAGTTAATTTAAAACATTTTGAATGCGGGCAATAAAATTTCGGTTTCTGAAATGCTTTATTTTGTTGTTATATCGAAACATTGAGATGAAATTATTTATTTACAGCATTTGCCCTCAACGTAATATACGAAGAAGTACAACACAGAACAATGTTCATGATTTTCCTCAGTTCCTCCAGGAAAGCGCCGGTGAGCTCGCAACTGTAGTTACCGATCCCCTAACAGTCTACAGCCCGCGACACAGGGCAATGATGCCATATTTCCGGTCATGTGATCCTGCTATTGCCGCTTCCTTTCCTCGTGTGGGTTGGGCGATCAAATGTTGAAACAGAGGATGTGCAGGATATTGGCGCGGGAACGACGGCAACCGAGTTTGCGACTCAAAAGGCAGATTGCTTATTGCATTGCGCCGAAACACCAAGTTGCACGGCGCGAACATGTTGCCGCTACCAGCGCGCTCAAAGAGAGCAAAGTTTTCTAATACGCACGGAAATTAACGCTCCATGCCCTTGATTGAGGAGGGGCAAAAGTGAGCACTGGACTTCCAAGTTAGACAGTCACACATTAAGTGAGGTCAGTTCAGGTCAGACGTGGCACGTTAGTGAGGTCAGTAAGGGAAGATTAGAGTAGTCAGTAGGAGCTATAAGCCATTCTACTCACTCGTTCGAACAAATAGATTGACAGATAGCTTGTCGAGTCCAGTCATATATTACTCCGCCAGTCATCAATCAAAGCCAGTCGTTGCAGAACTTAAGTAAGTCAGTCAGTCAGTCAGTCAGTCAGTCAGTCAGTCAATGAAACAGTCAATAAATCAGACAGTCAATCAATCACAGAGCCAATAAATCAGAGAGTCAATGAATCAGAGAGTCAATGAATCAGACAGTCAATAAATCAGTCAATCAATCAGACAGTCAATAAATCAGACTGCCAATAAATCAGACAGCCAATGAGTCAGACAGCCAATGAGTCAGATAGCCAATCAATCAGACAGTCAATAAATCAGTCAATCAATCAGACAGTCAATAAATCAGACTGCCAATAAATCAGACAGCCAATGAGTCAGACAGCCAATGAGTCAGATAGCCAATCAATCAGACAGTCAATAAATCAGTCAATCAATCGGACAGTCAATAAATCAGACTGTCATTAAGTCAGTCAGTCAATAAATCAGACATTCAATCAATCAGTCTGTCAATGAGCCAACCAGTCACAGTCAATTTACATATTCAAGCCAGTTTTTACAGTCACACATTCAACTTGGTGAGTCAGTCGATCATTCAGTCACTGAATCAGTCAGTCAATCAGTCAAGCAGCAGTCAGTCAGTCACAAGTAATAAGTCAGTCAATCGATCAATGTCGATTAATCAGTTAATCAGTCAGTCCAGTCATATTCCTCCAGTCAATATATTTAATCCTGTCCGTATTCACACATTCAATAATGTCAGTTAGTCACATATTTGATCAACTATTCAATTCAACTGCATATTCAAACCAGTCTTTACATTCACCATTTAACAAAATTAGTCAATCAATCAATTCAATCACAGTCGGGTTCAGTGATTTTGTGATTTTATTTAATTAATTTCTCTGAAAATAAGAAAATAAAATAGTAATTATTTGTGCATTTCGATGTCTTCTCAATCAATTAACGTTTTTCCTCAAAATTTTCCATGGGAAATCAGTTATGTTCAGTACTCTGATTCCCATAGCGCCTAATTCATTGGTTAATAATAATAATAATAATAATAATAATAATAATAATAATAATAATAATAATAATAATAATAATAATTATTATTATTATTATTATTATTATTATTATTATTATTATTATTTATTAATAGAAACACTTGACCAACATTCTACTCCTTAGCTTAAAAAGAATCTCATCCAAACTTTAGTGATGCCCCACTTCGATTATTTATTGCGATTCTCTATTCACGAATCTAAATTCTTGCCAACAGATTACAGCATGTTCACAATATCTGCATTCGTTTCGTTTGTGACATTAGAAAATTCGATCATGTAACACCGTCACTAGAACTGTTGTCTTGGATTCCACTTAAAGAAAGAAGAATCTTCAAATCCCTCCTATTAATATTTAAAATCATCCACACCTCCACACCCTCTTACGTAGCATCTCGTTTTGTTTAACTTTCACTACCTCGAACCCGGAACATGTACCTTCCCTCTATTCCTCTGCACAGAACATCATTTTTCAGGATGTCGATTCAACTCACGCCTCTGGAATTCTCTCGCTGACCATGTCAGAGGCTATCGGACAATATCAAAATTCAAATTTAAATTAAGGAATCACATTCTAGTTCATGGAATTGCTTGTTTAACATTGTCAGGTTGCGCAACTTTGGCTTAACCAATAACGTATAATAAATATTGTAACTATGCTGTCGTTAGTTTTACCCTTAATGTGTAATGTATTCATTATTATCATTATCATCATCATCATCATCATCACCATCATCATCATCACTATCACCATCACCATTGCTATTCTTTTTTTTCCTTTTATTAACTCAATGAGAGCTCTATAGTGTTCTTTGACCCTGTTGACCCTCTATAGGGCTTTAATTTAATTTGTGTTATTTTTGTCAGTGTTTGTATTTTTTTTGTATTTTTGTGTGCTACTGTATCTGGTAGGATGGAAGAGAAGGCCTAATGTTCTTAATCCTGTCAGATTAAATAATTAGATAAATATTATTATTATTATTATTATTATTATTATTATTTTATTCAACTTCCACAATGTTCTATAACATGTAGGGTAAAGTTGCCTATTTCCGTGATACTCTTAATCCCATGATACTTTTAAAAAATTGAATGTCAGTCAAAGCTTTGCCGTTCGACTATAGCGACAGATTACATCTTTCGCCTACTTTTGAGACATCGGTGAACTTCCTAGAAAGATACCCAACCCCGTGACATTCGGTAAAAAAAACGTATCACGGAATTAGGAGTATCACGGCATTAGGCAACTTTACCTTACATAGCAGGCCTTCAAATCTTCCACTCTTTTTGGTAGGAGCCCGAAAACAGGCACATTACATTTGACCACAAGAATATTTCATCTTGCACAATAAGACAATTATTATATCCGGGGTTTTGCACGCATATATATGGTGCATAGTTTAACCTCTGCGTCACAGCTTATATTCATTGCAGTAGAGTCCAATGAGGTAACGAGTTGTATCAAAACTCTCGACTCATCTTCCTGCAAAGGAATTGAGATGCAAAAGAAGCAGAGTTCCGAGTACAATCATGAAGGACGCCTACAGCTATTACAAATTGTCATCACTCACAATCTCACTTGCTTGCGTATTCTAGGAATAACTATAAACTAAATTCGACAGGCATTTGGGAAATTTTCCAGACGTTCTAACAGTTGTCATATAGTGTACAATTTACTTATTGACATACATGAACATTTTCCACTAATGGCATTTTAAAATATGAAATCGAAAGTATGAAATATAATGAAGACCAACGGACGGGTTTTCAGGTTAACTAAGTAATGACAATGGTAATGATTATTTCTATTCAACCCTTCATCACACGCATTGGGATAAATTTTACCCCAAAAATATTCAAAAGCATTTTCAACAACGGCTAAATTCTTGTATTATTTTCATATTTATAGTACCTTTCCAACAAATATAGGACATTGTTGTGACATTATTGATTTAGCTTCATTTCAGTTTCTGTGGTGTATGCATCGTTTTACAGGTTGAGGTGAATTCCTACCCCAGGAGTGTATTCAGGTAAAGTAAAAATTTCACATCTCAGAGTATAACAGATTAGGGGCTGTATTTACTTTCAACTTCATGGCAACACAAGACCCACAAACTCGGAAAATTAATAACTGGCTTGATGAGGACGATGAAGAAGAGTATATTGAAGATGATGAACATGATAGCCACATTGATCATTTATCAGTCACAACAATAGCATATTTGAGCAAGAAAATATGGAAATTGATGATTATGATGATGGTGATTATGAAGGTGATTCTATATACATAAATAAGGATAATACTGTCTCGCAAAAAATGAAACTGAACCCCCTCGACAACAAGAGCATGGCAGTAAAAGTAAAGCTAGTAAAGTCAAATCACCGTTGGAAATTTGGTTTTGCCTCATTGATGATGGCATTATAGATTTTATTTTGAATTTCACATATCTCTACATACATTCAATTGGAGGACGATTGAGCCAGAAACGTGACGCTTGGACAACAAATTCAGCAGAAATAAAGGCATTTCTAGGTATATTGTATTTTCTGGTAGCCTAAAACCATTCTGCCAAAATGCCAAAGACCTTTGGGCTAAACATGGGACAGGCATCCCAAGAAAGTCATCCAGTGGTCGCTGTGAAATCTACCCAAAAGGAAAGTTCGCAAAATTATAAACAAACGTGTGTCAAATATTTCAGAAGCTCGTAAGTAAAGAACTTTTGGTTTTGTTGTGTGAAAAATCTGCTAATCGTTAAGCCTGAATATGATTTCTCAGAGTAGGTTGTGTTTTGTGGAGTTTTGATAATGTAATAAATTAAGTCAAGTAGAATAATTATATTCAAATATAATTGAAGCGGTGAGATAAATAACCATTCAAGTCCATTTACACAAGTTTCAAGAAAAATGAAAAAAAAAAAAACTTTTTTTTATTTCTTACATAATTATTATTGTTTTGCACGTAATATTTCTGGTTGTTTTAGAGATCAAGACAAAGTAGTATAGCAACTTTCAAAGTCGTAATACTTGTGGAAATACCCAAAATTTAATTTCAAATTTTCAAAAAATGAATGGCCAGAAGTAGATTTGATTGGTTTTTGATCTCATCGCTTCAATTTTATTGCATTAGTATAAGGTGAGAGTATTTTTTTCTACAGCTAATAAGTGAAAAAATTCCGTAACAATTAATTTGTTCTTAATCTGAAGCTAGAAATATAAATTGAAGTTACATAAAATACAAAAAACTTAAATCCATAATTGTTCCTGATATTAAAATTATACTAAAATGTTGGGGTAAAAGTACACCCCACGCATGTGCTGATGATACACACTTGTACGCATGTGGTGAAGGGTTAAGTATGTTTCCAACCATAGAGAATATTCGGAAACTATGAGACGTGAACATGTAGTTGTAACTCTTCTGTCACACACGTTCTCAACAGAATTGGCTGGTAAGGATGATTAGACGAAATTACGTGCATGATGGAGTAATGTGGACTGAAAATAAGGAAAATAGAAATACGCAAAAAAGACCTGAGGGAAAAAATCTTTGGGGCGGCCAAGGCGTAGATGGGAGGATGATATTAAAATGGATTTGAGGGAGATGGGATATGATGGTAGAGACTGGATTAATCTTGCTCAGGATAGGGACCGATGTCGGGCTTATGTGAGGGTGGCAATGAACCTCCGCGTTCCTTGAAAGTCATTTGTAAATAAGTCTTGTCACTTAACAGTAACAAAGATGGATCCATGCGCAGTTTTTTGAAGTAACCACACATAATTGGCCCAACAGAATACGTAAGATGTGACCCTTCGTATCTTACTTTATTGCCCGAAGATCGAACTTTTATGTAGGCCTAGTTCAGAATGGGGTGGAATACACAAAAGTCTGTTTCTGAATAAAGACTCCTTCCAAAACAAATAAATGTAACAAAATTTTTAACTACAATAAAATATATTAACAGATTTGTACTTTATAAGAACAGTCGGCGGATGGTATTATGTATAGACTATATTAGATCATCTATTTATCTATCTCCTATCTTTAGCATGCATGTTTGTCTGTTGGTTACTTGAAACCCCCTTTTACAGGCCATTATATGCTTATTGAATCAGCAGAATGTCTTTCTTCCCATTCCCACAAATGTAACTGTAGCAATGAATCTAACCAGTATTAGATTACCCACAATTGTTAATATACGTGAGACTCAACACAGAGTACTCGGGTTACAACATGACTCGCAGCATCACAGAGGACACAACGTTGTCAGAAACACCATCCTCCAGATGGCTTCTCTAGAATAATCCGCGTCATAAAAATGACACATTTCCTATAGGCTATACCTTTTACGTTTACGCAATAACCGAGGTATGTGCCATGATAAGTTTCTCAGTATAACTTTCAAAACTTTCTCAATTACTTAGTTCTTTATCGTATTATAAATGGCATTTCAGTATAATGTGTCTCATTATACGTAGCTACATTTTACGTTTTACGCAATAACTCAGTCCTCTTATAAATTATGAGTAATATTTTAATTTATATCTTCTCGTTATATTTCACGTTTCTCGATAACTCAGTTCTTTTTTTTTTTTTTTTTTTTTTTTTTTTTTTTTTTTTTTTTTTTTTTTTTTTTTTTCCATTCATAGCTGCACATACATTTTACGCGTTTCGCAATAACTCAGTCCTTTTATCATGTTTTGAATGGTATTTCCATCTACAGCTTCAATTTATATATTTTACGCCTTCTGCAATAACTCAGTCCTTTTATCATGTTTTGAATGGTATTTCCATCTACAGCTTCAATTTATATATTTTACGCCTTCTGCAATAACTCAGTCCTTTTATCATGTTTTGAATGGTATTTCCTTCTACAGCTTTAAGTTATATATTTTACGCCTTCTGCAATAACTCAGTCCTTTTATCATGTTTTGAATGGTATTTCCATCTACAGCTTTAAGTTATATATTTTACGACTTCTACAATAACTCAGTTCTTTTATCATGTTTTGAATGATATTTCCATCTATGGCTTCTCATGATATATTTTACGCTTTTTGCAATAACCCAGTTCTTTTATCATGTTTTGAATGATATTTCCATCTATGGCTTCTCATGATATATTTTACGCTTTTTGCAATAGCCCAGTTCTTTTATCATGTTTTGAATGATATTTCCATATATGGCTTCTCATTATATATTTTACGCTTTTTGCAATAACCCACTTCTTTTATCATGTTTTGAATGATATTTACATCTATGGCTCCTCATGATATATTTTACGCTTTTTGCAATAACCCAGTTCTTTTATCATGTTTTGAATGATATTTCCATCCATGGCTTCTCATTATACAGGGTGTTTAAAAATACGGGGCATAATTTCAGGTATGTATTTCCCACATGTAGACAATCAAAATAGTTAATTACAACATGTGTCCGGAAATGCTTCATTTCCGAGTTATGGCCTTCACAACATTGAAATTCACCGGAACGTTTTTCTTTCCGCAGGTCGCTGTCATTACAGAAGATGTTCAAAATTTCTACCTCCTGCTTGAATATAGACCTCACATCGATGTCTCATTGACCTGCGAACACGATCCCAAACTCCAGGAGTATTGCGTATGTCCTCAGATATCATAAGGATACAATTGATACTCTTTCAACCGTCTCCAGACAGTCGTATGAGGAACATTGACTTGCAACGCTATCCTTCGTGTGCTGATAGAAGGAGTCATGTTCACAGTCTCCAGAATCTCCTCCTGTACTTCTGGAGTTGTAGATCTTGGTCGTCCCCTTCCCAAACCAGGAGAGTTAAATTTTCTCATACTCGCACAGACGGTAATGGAGACGTACAAATGTCTTCCGATCTGGACATTGTCGCTGTGGGTACCTCTCCTGGTACAAACGACGAGCCAGCGCAGCATTGCCGTCCGCCTTACCGTACATTAAGTGTATCTCTGCCAGCTCTTGATTTGAATACATGACGCACAGTCTAGCGCCTACACAACACTGAATGTAACCTTCGCCTCGGAATGAACTGTCAGATTGCCCCCTTAATGTCTCCTTTGACGGCAACGACCTGCGGAAAGAAAAACGTTCCTGTGAATTTCAATGCTTTGAAGGCCATAATTCGGAAATAAAGCATTTCCGGACACATGTTGTAATGAACTATTTTGATTGTCTACATGTGGGAAATACATACCTGAAATTATGCCCCGTATTTTTTAAACATCCTGTATACAGTATTTTACGTTTTTTGCAATAACTCAGTTCTTTTATCATGTTTTGAATGATATTTCCATCCATGGCTTCTCATTATATATTTTACGTTTTTTGCAATAACTCAGTTCTTTTATCATGTTTTGAATGATATTTCCATCTATAGTTTCTCACTATATATTTTACGCTTTTTGCAATAACTCAGTGCTTTTTTCATGTTTTGAATCATATTTCCATCTATAGTTTCTCACTATATATTTTACGCTTTTTGCAATAACTCAGTTCTTTTACCATGTTTTGAATCATATTTCCATCTATAGTTTCTCACTATATATTTTACGCTTTCTGCAATAACTCAGTTCTTTTACCATGTTTTGAATCATATTTCCATCTATAGTTTCTCATTATATATTTTACGCTTTTTGCAACAACTCAGTGCTTTTATCATGTTTTGAATTATATTTCCATCTATGGCTTCTCATATATTTTACACTTTTTGCAATAACTCAGTGCTTTTATCATGTTTTGAATGATATTTCCATCTATAGCTTCTCTTTGTATTTTAGGCTTTTGCAATAACTCGGTTCTTTTATCATGTTTTGAATAATATTTCAATCTATAGCTTCTCATTATACATTTTACGCTTTTTGCGATAACTCAGTTCTTTTATCATGTTTTGAATGATATTTCCACCTATAATTTCTAATTATATATTTTAACTTTTTGCAATAACTCAGTCCTTTTACCTTGTTCTGAATAATATTTCCATCTATAGCTTCTCACTATGTATTTTACGCGTTTTGCAATAAATCAATCATTCTACTGTCTTTTCAATGATATTTTCATTTGTACCTTCTGATTGTATATTTTACGCGTTTCGCGATGACACAGTCCTTTTGTCATGTTTTGACTGATATTTCCATCTATTGCTTCTCATTATATATTTCACGGTTTTCGCAATAACTCAGTTCTCTTTTATGTTTTGAATGATATTTCCATTTGTAGCTTCACTTTATACATTTCACGAGTTTCGCAGTAACTCAGTTGTTTTGAAATATATTTCTATTCATAATTTCTCATATATTTTACGCTTTCCGCTAACTCAGTCTTGTTATCATATTTGGATGAAATTTCCATTTACAGCTTGTCATTATACATTTTACGCTTTTCGCAATACAGTTTCTACCAGAAGTTTAAGGACACTCTTTCAAAAGTGATGTTTCACTTCTGTTCTTATACTTACATGAAACTCACTTATGTATCTACAGGGATCAAATGCCTGTGAAAAATTAAGTTTTTTAATGCAAACCCAATCTTGCTGTCTTCAAAAGAGTGGATTGTATAACAAATGTTCTGTTATGAAAAGTTATTAAAAAATTACAGTTTTGTAGAAAAAATAATTACACCTGAATGGATTTAATTAGATCGCTGAATTTTGGGACTGAGTTAGACATATCTGAAAGATTTCTTGTGCAATTATTACTTTTTGTTAAAAAAAATTGTGATAGCTCGTTCATGCATTATAATCCACATTTTTCTCCTTTTTTCTCTAGGAAAAATTATCATTTTCTAAAATACTCGTAACAAATTGACACGGGACCGCCACTGCCACTTACATCATAACATTGGGAGTTAGTAACACTACAAGTGTGGGAAGGTTAGATTTCTTCCTTGAAAAACTGAAAATGGGTCGAAATTCAGTGAGGGTGGACGGGAAGTGGCAGATTATTGGGATGTGAAAGAATGACTAGAGATAATATCTAACTCTGTCCCAAAATTCATTAATATAAGTACACCCATTCAGGAGTAATTAATTGTTTCTTACAAAAAATGAAATTTTACAGTAAGTTTTCATAACAGAAAAATGTTTTATAATCCACAGTTTGAAAGCTAGAGAGATTGGGTTTGCAGTAAAAAAAAAAAAGCTTCATTTTTCACGGGCATTTGATCCCTGTATAAACTTCAGAGGGTTTCACATAAGTATAAGGATGTACTTAAACTTTTGGTGGAAGCTGTAATTCAGTCTCTTTATATTTTGAACGACATTTCCATTTTATAGATTCTCATTATACATTTCATGCTATTCGCATTATCTCAGTTATTTTATAATGTTTTTAATGACATCTCCATTTACAGCGTCTCAGTCTACATTGTACCTATTTCGTAATGACTTAGTTATTTTATTATTTTTAATGACAATTCTAATTATAGATTCTCGTATTTTTTCGCTTTTCGCAATAACTCAGCTATTTATCATCTTTTAAACGACATTTCCGTCTATAAATTATTGTTATACCCCTTTTCGCAGTAACTCAGTTCTCTTTATCATGTTTTCTACGACATTTTCATTTAGAGTGTGTCATTACACATTTTATACCTTTCGCAATAATTCAGCTCTTTTTATCACGTTATGAAAGATATTTACATTTACAGCTTCTGATTATAGACAACGTTTTACGCTTTTTGCAATAACTCAGCTCCTTTATCATACTATGAAGAAAATAATGTCGTGTACTGCAATTTTGTGGCGCAGATGTTGGTGCGGACCAAATGAAATATACTTAAAAATTAGTGTTACGGTTTAGATATGTTGCTATCAACATATTTGAAAACATAACATCTGCTCAAAATCACAGCTAAAAGGAAATCACCGCGATTTTAATTGTATTTGTAGCATGACTTCCAATACAAAATACTACGAATTTAGTAATTATTTTCTCTTAAATTTTGTTAGAGAATTTAATACTACTGCGCTGCGGCGTACCGAGCTACTAATTTTGCAGACTCTGGTGTTATTCTCTGCAGAGGACTGAATATTTAACTTCTTGCCATTTTGATTATTTATGCAGGTACCAAGCATAGAAGATCAAATGATGATACTGGAGACAGTGAGTGAGTCTCAATTTGCTTGGAGAACTTTTCCTGTTCTTGTTCTCTTCTTATGCAGTGTATTATATTGTGATATTTTGTTATAGTTTCTTATATTTACGGTTATTTTTTACTTGTGAAATGGAAAATGGCGTGTTATTTTCCACAAATATTTTCGAGTTATTATGTTTAATAAAATATAATTTACCAATACCGGTAATTCCGAAGTGAGGTAGACTAGCGTGGTCAGAACAGAGGCATTTCATGCCACATCTATGTCATCCTGTGAAGGCGTCTTCGTCCCTTAAGCGAAGTTCAACAATGCTTGCTGTTTCCAAGAGGGTTGCTTTTCTAAGTTCAATGGGATTGTTCACTGCCTATTATAGATACGTCATAACAATTTTTGTGTTTTTCGACATCAGAGTCCACACCTGTGGAGTAACGGTCAGCGCGTCTGGTCGCGAAACCAGGTGGCCCGGGTTCGAATCCCGGTCGGGACAAGTTACCTGGTTGAGGTTTTTTCCAGGGTTTTCCCTCAACCCAATACGAGCAAATGCTGGGTAACTTTCGGTGCTGGACCCCAGACTCATTTCACCGGCATTATCACCTTCATTTCATTCAGACGCTAAATAACCTAGATGTTGATACAGCGTCGTAAAATAACCCAATAAAAAAAATCGACATCAGAAAGAGGTGAAGGATTTTTATGTACGAGCCAATAGAAAACATTCCTATAATACCTTGCAAGTGGTTAGGATTTATAGTACGGAGTAGTGGAAATTTGACATAATTACTAGGAGAGCTGTATGCCCACCCAACCCGCACCAAATACATGCGTTACTTATATAGGCCTACGAAATTTGTCTTCCGTGAATGAAGAAGACCTCCATATTTACTTATAATGTGACGTAATGTAAGGAGGGAATCATAAGATTTTGAGTGTCAGCAACTGTGGTGAACCTCTCACACAATATTACTAATATAACCAAACAACTCGCACAATGCCACAAACATAACCAAAGCTAACTCAAACTCTCACACAATACTAAACACCTAATCTAACAAAACCTAACCTCTCACATAATACTATACACCTAATCTAACCAAACCTAACGTCTCACGTAATACTACACAACTAATCTAACCAAACCTAACCTCTCATGTAATACTACGCACCTAATCTGACCAAACCTAACCTCTCACGTAATACTACACACCTAAACTAACCAAACCTAACCTCTCACGTAATATTACACAACTAATCTAACCAAACCTAACCTCTCACATAATACTACACACCTAATCTAACCAAACCTAACCTCTCACGTAATACTACACACCTAAACTAACCAAACCTAACCTAACCTCTCACGTAATATTACACAACTAATCTAACCAAACCTAACCTCTCACATAATACTACACACCTAATCTAACCAAACCTAACCTCTCACGTAATACTACACACCTAAACTAACCAAACCTAGCCTCTCACGTAATATTACACAACTAATCTAACCAAACCTATCCTCTCACATAATACTACATACCTAATCTAACCAAACATAACCTCTCACATAATATTACACACCTAATCTAACCAAACCTAGCATCTCACATAATACTACACACCTAACCTATTTTGTTAGCAATGTTGCCGTCCATGCTATGTCGAGTCGGGAGCCACCTAGTGGATGAATCGGGATGCATGCCAACAAGAGGATAATGTCCGATTAATTGAAACCACTGCCCATTATTTTTAGATTTTGCTTCTTAAGTGCGTTTTGTGCAATAATTAATGCATTAATATAGTGAACATCCCATATATAATGCAATAAGAAGTTAAATGTGTTGTGGCAATGATAAAATGGTGAAAAATTCGTTTACGGTGACGCGAACATACTGAACCTTCAATCAAAAAACATTAATAGTAATTACATCGAAAAATGTTAATAATTGAAGACCTATCTTTCCAAAGAGGCTAAGTGTCAATTTTTTTATTTAATTGTATTCAATCTAAGGGAAGTATATCCATAAGAAAATATCATACTAAATGGGCTCTGTCATAGCTCAACTGTAAGCGACTGATTCGTGCACCAAGAGGTGGTGTCGGAAGTATGTCAATATGCATTTGGCGGCGTTTTTAATCAATATCTCAACGTTATTTTTGGTGCTTAGCCCCTTTGGAAAGATAGGTTTTAAATTATTGTTTTTAGCTAACGTAGGTCTCTAATCCCATGTAGAGTTCCTAGTATTTTCTTGCTTTGTATGTACACTGTACGGCTTTCTTGCAAGTTATCATGAATAGACAACAAAAATGCTGTAAACGTTGAGGATAACGAAGACTGTGATAACATTGTGGATGATTCAAACGCAGCCACACAGAACAACCGGTAATATAACGGTTTTATAAATTTTAACTTTCAGCCTTTTTTGAGAGCAAACTGGAAGACAAAAGCTTCTCAACCGAATAACAGCAAGCATTTTCCATATTTATTGTGCGCTTAATTTCCTCCCGAGTGTCATTTATATTTGTTACTTTTGCTCCAAGATATTTTAACTTTACCACCTTTTCAAAGAATAAATTTCCAATTTTTATATTTCCATTTCGTACTATGTTCTAGTCATGAGACATAATAATATACTTTGTCTTTTCAGGATTTTCTGTGTTGATGCCAGAGAATCAGTTCCATTCCGAGACTTATGTTGTGGTTTCGTAACAAGCTGTTTTTAACGATGATGGGTTGTTAGCCCTTCACTCAACCCCCAACATAGAGGATCACCCCTTATCGGCTGTCCGCGATGCTTATTCAATATATTTATAGCTACCCTCCATATCTGGAGGCCGTCTCCTATATCCGCAACATGAGGACGCGCCATGCTGTAGTGACATTATTTTCCGAAACCTTTATCTGTATTGTAAAATGATTAAACAAAATAAATACATAGAAAGAGCCACCTCTGCAGCTAGCGACCACCGAGCTGGACTCATGTTCGGAACCTCGCTGGAGCGTGTCTTTGAATCTCGCTAATAACGACTGGATATTTTTGGATCTAATTCGTTGGGTCTTTTTCAGATGCCTTCCACAACTCTAAAGCGAATAATAAGCAATCGCATGGCGTATTTGGCTAGGACACTTCAGAAGCCAGAAGGGAGTAAGTCTAAACTCTATTTTGAGATCTGGTGAGATTAATGTTCCACTTTGTACACAGCCTTATGACTTGGGTACTTCCTTTGAATATCGGAAAATATATTAAACTATTTATCCCTGCAATTCGGGGATACCAACATCAAAACAAGCATAACATCCTATATATGAATCAACCATAACCTCAAAATCTATCTTTTGTCGCTTACTTCCTTTTGTCCTCTATGTCACAGATTCTACCGACGATATGTAACTTTGCAGTTAAGAGTCTCACTAAACATATAATGTATAGTGTTTTTTCAAAGAAAGAGTTAACTTTAAATTGCTCATATTTTTTTAATTTTCTACACATGTTAAAAATTCTGGTACAAGAATTAGGATTTTTGCATCATCAAGACAACAAGTTTGCTTCGGATTGTTCTTGTGGCACTTTCTTGTAACGTGGCCTGCAAGATCGCGAGACATAACCTAGCATATTATATTGGTTGTGAGGCTATGTGAAGGAAGGAGTGTTCTTCAGCAAACCTATGACAATTATTGACGAGTTGAAGGACTCCATCGCACACACTGTGTGATATATTACAGATCATGAATTCAGAGCTCCTGCATACAGCATTGAAGTGAGGCTGTTACTTGTAAAAGAACAAAATGTTGGACGGAGACAACATCTACGATGAAGTTATGACAATGGGAGGTGATACAAAAAAGGCCCATTTACATGTAATATGCCAGTACCAGAAAGTTTAAGATTTTGTAGAAAATAATATGAATTGAAGTTACCTCTTACTTTTTAAAAACCCTATAGACAGGAATCTCGCTGCATTTAGTACAGTAGGACCTCTATTATCCGTGGTAATGAAGGGGGTGGGCTGAACGGTTAATCGAAAAAATCGGATAATCCGTACTACAGAAAACTTTCATAAATTAAGTGTTGCATAATGCAGTTTTCGTAATTGTCTCCGTAGTCATGTGTCTTAACACATTAGGTAGTGGATCAAAAGTTTTAAGTATAATAGCTCTGTTGGAAAGAGTGGATGAAGAAACAAGACTGCTGAAGCTGATCAGGAAGAGGAAAAGGAATTGACAGGGTCACTGACTGAGAAGAAACTGCCTAACTGAAGGATTCACTGGAAGAAATGGTGAACGAGAGAAGATTTCGGGGCAGAAGAAGATATCAAATAATAGACGGCATTAAGATAAATGGATCATATGCGGAGACTAAGAGGAAGGCGGAAAATAGGAAAGATTGGAGAATGCTGGGTTTGCAGTGACAGAAAATTATGAATGAACGAATGAATGAATGAATGACGGGTTTCCAAGGGTTAAGGAAACTTCCTATCATGGATTTCTGTGGAAAGATAGGAAAAGTATTGGTCTCATGTTATAGAGTTAAGTAATTTATACACTTTATCCCTCTTTTTATTAAATCTCGCACAATTGTAACTCCAATTTCGTATTCCGACGTGAGATGAACCACAGTTCCTCTTTTCCAAAACCACTCAATTATATGCACTTCTCTTCGATACTTAGCACAACATTGTATTCTTTTGGCGCTTCTGGTAGACGTTTTGCAGAGAAATTAAACAGGTCACTCGAACAGTAGATCATAATGCGTAAGGGCAAAGGCTTGTAGTATCTCTCTATAAAAAATACGTACTAATGTATTGTGCAGTACTCAATATTTTTTCTGCAACAAAAAATGAGAGAATGACAGACGGATAATCCAACAATCGGTTAATAGGGTGAGGGATAATCGGGGTTCTACTGTAGTTAGAGTTGATAGAGTTTTCGTAAGAGACAGTAGTAAAGTCGCTATTGCGTGGACACGAACCGCGGATCTCCCAATTCCAGAGGAACCAAGCCCCTCTTCTCCTCCCCTGTGCGGGGTAAAGTGTCGTGACAAAACATAGCTCCTCTCGTTCGCGCATTTGATCGTGTTTATTGTTGCAAATGTCACATTTGCCATTTTGAGGATGGAGGGAGTCAGATTTGTGTTTACTGCTTGATTGGAGGGGGAGGCCGTGCCTGCTCACTTGGTTGGGCTGCCGCTGGACTCACTCCACTCCAGCCGGCGGGACAGCGCACCACAGACCACGGGTGAGTAGCGAGTGAGCGGATTGGCGCGAATGCTAGCTTTAAAATAACTCACACTTCAATATTTACGTGAACGCTGCAAATCTCTTCCTTGTGTTTGACAGTTGGTTATTGCTGATATAGCTTTTAACCCCGTCACCGAATTCCAAGTTGCACATTTTAAAATGCTGTCACTTCCAAATTTACTCGGCACGGACGTCAGGGTATTGCAAAATACATTTCCTAAGACGAAAACAAACAAACTACTTCATATTTTCATATATTTAATCTGAAATAAGGTAAGTGTCCCGTGTTGTTGCTCATAAACAGTGATATAATAGCTGTCTAAAATGCAATTTGGCTCAAATATTTTATCAAATATTGCTCTTCTGGAAAAGGCACAAGATATTTATGCACAAACTTTAAATTAAGCGTCTTTCAGACATTTCTTATTTACCCGGCACTGACATCAGAATATTGCCAAATACATTTCCTAAGATGAAAAAAAAAAAAGACAGGCTACTTAATATTTTCATATATTTAACCTGAAGTAAGTTAAGTGTCTCGTATTTTTGTTCATAAACTTTGATATGTTAGCTGTCTAAAATGCAATTTGGCTCAAATATTTTATCAAATATTACTCTTCTGAAAAAGGCGCACATATTTATGCACAAACTTTAAATTAAGCGACTTTCAGACATTTCTTATTTACCCGGCACTGACATCACAATATTGCCAAATACATTTCCTAAGATGAAAAAAAAAGACAGGCTACTTAATATTTTCATATATTTAACCTGAAGTAAGTTAAGTGTCTCGTATTGTTGTTCATAAACTTTGATATGTTAGGTGTCTAAAATGCAATTTGGCTCAAATATTTTATCAAATATTACTCTTCTGAAAAAGGCGCACATATTTATGCACAAACTTTAAATTAAGCGACTTTCAGACATTTCTTATTTACCCGGCACAGACATCAGAGTATTGCCAAATACATTTCCTAAGATGAAAAAAAAAAAAAAAACAGGATACTTAATATTTTCATACATTTAACCTGAAATAAGTTAAGGTCTCGTGTTCTTGTTCAAAAACTTTGACATTTTAGTTGTCTAAACTGCAATTTAGATCAAATATTTTATCAAATATTACTCTATATACTGTATATTCTACTTGTGAAAAAGGCGCAACATATTTATGCACAATCTTTAAATTAAGTATGTGTCAGACATTTCTTATTTACCCGACACAGATGTCAGAGTATTGCAAAATACATTTCCTAAGATAAAAAAAGACTAATTAATATTTTAATATATTTAATCTGAGATAAGGTAAGAGCCTCGTGTTGTTGCTCATAAACAGTGACATGTTAGCTGTCTAAAATGCAATTTGGCTCAAATATTTTATAAAATATTGCTCTTCTGGAAAAGGCGCAACATATTTATGCGCAAACTTTAAATTAAGCGTCTTTCAGACATTTCTTATTTACCCGGCGCAGACATCAGAGTTTTGCCAAATACATTTCCTAAGATGAAAAAAAAAAAAAACAGGATACTTAATATTTTCATATATTTAACCTGAAATAAGTTAAGTGTCTCGTGTTGTTGTTAATAAACTTTGACATTTTAGCTGTCTAAAATGCAATTTAGATCAAATATTTTATCAAATGATACTCTATATATATTCTACTTCTGAAAAAGGCGCAACTTATTTATGCGCAAACTTTAAATTAAGTATGTGTCAGACATTTCTTATTCACCCGGCACAGATGTCAGAGTATTGCAAAATACATTTCCTAAGATAAAAAAACAGACTAATTAATATTTTCATATATTTAATCTGAAATAAGGTAAGAGTCTCGTGTTGTTGCTTATAAACAGTGACATGTTAGCTGTCTAAAATGTAATCTGGATCAAATATTTTATCAAATATTGTTCTATGTATATTCTACATCTGAAAAAGGCGAAAAATATTTATGCACAAACTTAAAATTAAATAGTAACTGTTAGACATTTCTTATGTAAGGAAAAAACGGATAAATCCGATATTTCTCGATTACACGCTGTGGAGGTGTCTTGGTGACAGGACCAGGAAACGCGTGTGTTTTCATTATCACGCCCCTTCACACAGGGAAACTGAGTTTAAAGAAAATAACAACTTGAAATATTTTAAAGATGTAAATGAGAAGTTATGGCGGTAAACACGTTGCTTTTATGGATTTCACTTTGCTTAGACAGACGATGAGGAATATCTTAACAAGTTAATTTCAGTGGTAAACAAAAAGAGAAGGCCTGGTGGCCTTATCTCTACCAGGTTAAATAAATAGGCTATATATACTATAATACTATACTAATTCAGTAAAATAAAGTAGCATGGTGTCTTTTCAATATCCATAAATAAGGTGAAGGGAAAACATCTCAAATTTGTCTTATCTGGAATGTATCACACATAATAGAGACATTTCAATTAATGTGAAGAAAGTGTTACAAATATGGAATACAATTTTGTTTTTGTTTTCGTTTTGGAACCTACATGTTCTGAATATTGAACGTAAAGTATCGTCCTATTATTGCTGAATGTCCCTGTGAATGGTACGCCGGACTTAGAAGTTCACAAGATGTTATAAAATGTTTGAAAAAAATAATTTCCTCAAAATCTAACATATTTCCTTCATAAAAATGGATATACAAATATGGAATACTATTAACAAGTTACTAGATTAACAAAATTACAAAATCAAAATAGTCTCTACTAAGGAAAGCACAGAACAAGCATTCAGCATCTTCATTAGGAAGTGTTTTCCCAACCGTGATACTGAATCCAGATGAATCGTCCCTCACGTCTTTTCTCAAACTTGTTTTATGGCTTCTTGCATTGCTTTTTCATTCCACTGTTTTCTAAGTTTGTTGGAAGGTGAGGTTTTCCCTCCTCCTACAGGAGTCAACAGTGATAACGAGTATAAAGATGGAATACTAATAATACTAGTATTTCATATTTGTGACACACTGATGTAAATCATAACCTCAAAACATATCATAACTTAGAAAACGAAATCAATTAAACATACATTGCTATAAACGTAGATTATTTCTCTTTAAGGGTAGGTGGTACACCCTATCTCAGCAATGTTAAATTTGCTATCTTTATTCTAGATTTTCTCTAAAACTACCAATCCTAAGGCGATGAAATTTGGTACACTTATATATTGATGGTTTCTGTATTGATTGACATTTTTGTAAATTGATCAGGACACATACACATATATTTTAACCTGCCATGGTGTACCACCTCCACTTAAGAATATATATCATTAATATTTCTAACATGGAGGAATAACAATGCATATTCAAAGAAAGAACTTATCGCCAATATGTTCACTTCCCTCGAAAACGCAATAATGATAAACGTTTCAACAGTTCAGTTTCTAACTGCAAACTAACACATTCCCGCGAAAGAGAGTATCAATGCGCAGTAATCTGGAAGGCTTCCGCTAGAATACAACACGTCTCAGGTTGTATATCACACCATTTCTTACTTGTACCCCTATTTCATATTTGTAACACTTCCTCTACAAAATTAAGAAGAGATTAGCAGATAAAAACCGGTGTTTGAAAACTGAAATGAATTTGTTGAGAAAAACACAAATTGCTGTAGGCTATGGATTACAAGAAAATGGAAGGAGAATCAAAATATTCAAGTAATGCACATTTTAAGTGTCCAAATTTTAAATCAAAGTAATATTACATTAAAAAGGTGTTTACTTGACAAATTGGAAATGGGTAATCGAATTTATTAGTCTACTGTATGTATTCCTGAACAATCAGGGCAATTTTTTTTAAAGACAGCTATGGACATGTATCGTAGTATTCATATCATTGTAATTCTCATATATAGTAAAATAACATTCGTAATATTATAACATTTTCACTACCTCGTATGTATTGATAGGTATAAATATTTTTCTTATTTGTGTATTTGGTAAGCGGAATCCATAAATTTAATAGTTCAAATTTGACATTTAATAACTTGCTGAATTGGAATTAAAATTTGTCTAAAATTTGAAAAGCTGACCCTCAATACCTTACCGAACTCTGGTGAAAAGGAAGAAAAATTACGTTATTAAGTTTAGATCCACGAACACAAAACTTATTTGTCGGCTCGTAGGTTACACTAGCCCCCAGTGCTGGGGCTATTGTAATGTAGTAGGCTACCTTTCTTCAGTAAAGATCAGAATATGTCTTGAGCAAGTGGATATGAAAGAACATTACATTCTGTATAGAATGAGAATTTTATATTTCGGGCATTTAATATATAGCAATTATTTAAATGACAAAATGACACACAAACTAAATAAAAAGCATTCTTTATGTTCCTAAGAACGTTTGCTTAAGTGAAGTTGAAAGAACGAAAATACACAATAACATGAGAATTTTATATTTTGGGCATTTAATACACTGCAAATATTTAAATAACAAAATTACACACAAACTAAATAAGAATTATTCTTTTATTTTCCTAAGAACCTTTTCTTAAGACAAATTGAAAGAATCAAATGACACATAGAATGAGAATTTTATATTTTGGGGCAAATATTAAATGACAAAATAACACACAAACTAAATAAGAAATATTCTTTCATTTTCCTAAGAACTTTTCTTAAGACAAACTGAAAGAATCAAAGGACACATCGAATCAAAATTTTATATTTTGGGCGCGAAAATGTTTCCACTCAAGAATATATTATGAGAAGTAGCTTCTAGTAGCATGAACATTCGATAAACAACTTATTGGTCCTTATTATAATTTAACACCACTCAATAGCGAGTTACTTGGAATCAAAATTGCATTCATGATATAACTGGAATGAACTTGCAAATGGAATAGTACAGTCCATACCAAATAAATTATTATTTCATAGAATTACTCATACTTTACAGATGTGACTTCCACCTGAACCTTATCGTCTCCATAGCACAAAATAATCACCACGAAAGACGACGCGACATGCATGTGACCAAAGACATGCGGTACGATATTGATTTCGTGCCTCTGTTCTTTTAAAGGATTAGTAGCCACTAGTTGTAACTCCCTTCTCTGAAAGGACGAATATTCAATGAAGCAATTACTTTTACACCTTCCTCTTTAATGGATTCTTTTCACAGTACTGACTTTTATTTCATAAGAAATGAACATATTTTAAATCTAATTATAAACTGTTGATATATTTAATATTTATAATAGTTCAGGAATGAAGTTTTGTTAATATAAAAGTGTTACAATATACCACCAATTTTTATGTGATTAACATAAAATTTAATGAAAAAATCGAGTTAAACCATTGAATTTATCACTGAAGTCAGATATCTTTCTTTTGGGTGTAAAAGAACTCCTGTTGTGCGGAATCTACGAAACGAAATTTTATCTTCTATAACGCATAGTTAATGATTTTATTTATTAATATTTTTGAGTAATACTTCAAGAAAGTTAATCACAATCGGGAATAATATACAACATGAAGGAAATGAATTGTTGCGAAGCGCATAAAAGATGATGGTGACATAATATTAGTGTTATTTATGTGACATCGATTTATTTATGATTTAATTTATCTAGGTTATCTATTCTTTATTGTCGAAGAGATGGCACAATAAATTAAATAAATAAGGAATTGAGAGTAGACGACTGTGGCATATTCGAAAATATTGATTATTCAAAGGCCAAGCTATTGCTAATTTAAGCGGCTCCTTCCCATCAGAATAGACGGGTAACGATCCTCGGCATGTCCTGTGAGGTTAATCATAGATGACACATTTGTCAGGCAGAAACCGTACACAATGTTTCCTGCGAAAGTCTTTCCATTGTTGACGCATGACGCACTTATGACCATGTCACCTCACTGATTTTGTTGCGATCTTTGGTATAGTGAGAGATAAAACTATGAGATGGCTTAGTAAGAGAATACGTTCACTACAATTCATAAATCAGAAAACAAAGTGGAAGGGTGTACGTTTAGAATTTCTAGCGCTGATCTTCTCTTCTGGGAAGGTTAGGTAGGGAAAGTAAAAAAAAAAAAAAAAAATACAGGGAATTTAAGGAAATCCGAATGATTGCTTGAAACGCCTTTAGTCGAATTTAAGTAGCTAATATGTACAGTTCCAGAAAAAAAAAGGTCAATCAGAAATTTCTAAGCTCCGAATGCAACGCACTGCACATGCTCAGTGCTCCAAAACAGTAGAACACACAAGGTCGCTTTGTTAGTCATTGAGATACATTTTACTTCGATTTCTGTTGTAACCCTATAGGCATTTGAAACTATGCGATGAAAATGGATCTATTCTAATAGTAGATGAATATTTGTAAATCGTGCTGTAAAATTGAATAATAGTAAACGATAACCTGTACCTAATTAATTAAAAAACTCTTTCCTCTACAGCAGTGATGTCAAAGCAAGTACATTTTTCTGACCTTGACGTCGTGCGCGGGCAGCAAGCGCTAAGTATGGAAAGAGGAAGGGTTGTGTATATGAATAAGCAACCTGTTGGATTAAGAAAATAGTGGTGCACAAACTTCAAACGGGACGTGAAATTTTATGTCGTTATTTTTATGTCTTCTTTCTGTCTAATATTATCTATATTGTCTGTAAAACAAAAGTACTAACACTGATTTCTTAATATTGCACTTGTGTTTTAAATCTTAATAACATAATAGAGAATTAAGAAGGAATATTCACTTAAATTCCATAGTAGTATAATATTATACCGTATTAAGTGGATGAAACACATCATTCATAAAGAAAGTGATAGAGTAAATTAGGGTCTGTTGGACAGTCGGGCATGTTGGACACTTTGTACTTTAACGTGTTACCTCGCCACTTGTGGGCACCACATTTTGCTAGAAGTCAATGACGGAGGTAGCCCCACTCGTGGCTACTTCCGTCATTGACTTCTAGCAGAATGTGGTGCCCACAAGTGGCGAGGTAACACGTTAAAGTACAAAGTGTCCAACATGCCCGACTGTCCAACAGACCCTAATTTACCCTATTCCAAAGAAAGAGACTGAGTACGACATGATAATTTGGAATTTATATTGGTGGTATCTTTAGCCTTACAAAAGTAATCAATAAACTAATCAAAACAATATTACAGTACAAAGCAAAGTTACCTAGGTACTGTATCTGTTTTAAGTGTAACTAATATTACATAACAAAACTCTTATCGCATTATGCTTTTAAGGTGATATTTGTGAGCAACTTCCTATCATCAGAATATTAAATTATTTTCTCGAACTCTGCTGAAGCTATACAGCTGACATTTTTACAACACATGGACACGTATCTTTTGCTTATGATGTGACAGTAGTTGCTTTGTTAATTCATTTCCTTATAAACAATTTCCATGCGAATATTTTCAAAATTTTCAATACACTATCTTCAGTAATACGTATATACGATATATTAGATTTACGGAAACATTCTGTAAGGCTACTAAATAAATAGGCCTATACCTGAAAATTTCACCTTTCTATACGAAAAGTTGAGAAAATATTTCTTTTGAATAAAAAAATCAAACTTGTGAAAAATGTGCATTAAAATTAAAACTTATATTCTCATAATGCACTTATACTTCTCAGGCAAATCTAAAAATTAACATGGATACAGTTTTAATAAGTTCTCTTCCCTTTATCTATTGAATCAGTGCTGGCCATCCCTGAATATAGCTCGACCACCTTATTCGTCTGTCTCTTTCCTTTCCACTGTAAAGCGCTCAGGATCTCCTGGGCTCTAAAGCGCGCGCTTGTTCCTGTGGGCATCAATTGACATGCCTGCTCTGCAGTATCCGAACCCTGAACTTCGTAGTCTACGAGCAAGCACATTAGCACAGAGCTATCGAAATGCTTGCGATGAATTGTCATAATCGGTGCTGTCGCATGTATAGTGTTTGTTACATAATCATTCTTAAGGCCCATTACAATGAAAATTAAACGTAATAACATAAAACTTAAACGCGTAAAATTACTGGGATGTAGCCAATCAGAAAACAGAACAAGTGAAAAGATGACACCTGACTGAAAATGGCTGCTTGTATCGCTGCACGAGAATTAATTTTATCTTATTTTCATATTAATTTCGTACCTTTGCACTACATCTGAAATATCTTCCAGTAATACTATTGAAATAATACTGGATTCAAAGCCGTTGTTAAATCCTTGTGGTGTGAATCGCGCTTTGTAAGGATGTTCAAGAGTCGGGCCATTTTTTTTTCTGGAACTGTACATTCTTTAACAATGTATTATCTTTTATTTGGTATTCATGTATACACCGTGTCCCTGGAACGCTGTACATTTTAAGTTATATTATAGTTACACGCATGGCTCACGTGTCATATTGGATGCATTTTGAAGGAGTTTCAGGAGTGATGAAAGTTATATTCAACTTATTAAGTTTTATTTTCTTTTAAGTATTAAACGTCGTTAAACCAGCATGTTTAGCCATCGTTGATGGCGTGATATAGGTTGCCTATTTGAATAATGTGGACAGCGTTGAAGTTTCTGCCTCTATAACGAACCAATAAGAACTTATACTCAAATTTACGTGACTATTATGTGAACAGTAACGAAGACAATTAAAAAAAAAAGGAAATTTTGTGAAAAAAAAAACAACAAATAAAATATACGCGACCTAAAGTTCTTGCAAGGGAATTTGTGGCTGAGAGTAAATGTATGTGAGCTCCAACCTCTTGTCCACTTGTCTCAATCCTATTTTCGCCTTTCCGTTTGAAGGAACGCAAGGAAATTTGTGTGGAAAATCTCGAGGCACATTAAACAAAGAATGGAGCGAGATGGATCGCGTGTAAAAGCACGATGTGTGAAGTTCATATTACACTTCTGTTCCCATGGTACCACGAGTGACGTAACATTAAACCTTTCATATTAAAACGTTACAATGTTTTTATTTTTTACCTCGAATCATATTATGCATTTCATAACAGTTAATTTTAACGTGTTACCAGCGTTATTCCTCTTTGTAGTTCATTATCCTGAACTAACATTGGAAATATATTATATAAACACTCATAAACAAAACATAAGAAACAGTGGCATTCTTTGTATCAAAATAAAGTAAAGTCTTGTTTGGTATAATTTGACACAAAAGTGATGCTTTATAATGTAAAAGAATAAAACACGTGACTTTATGCATTTTACGGTTTAAGATTGTGAACCAGTTAAGTACAATTCACAACAAATAGCTATAAGTAGGTCTAATAACATATAGCATTATTTCGCTATTTATGAAAATCTCTATTTACAATTGAAAAATATTAAAAAGTGGTGGCCATTGGCGTCGCTCAGTCTACTGAGGCGTTTGCCTGCTGACCTGGAAGTGCGCTCGAGGATGGGTTCGATTCCCGCTTGGGCTAATTATCTGGTTTGATTTTTTTCGAGGTTTTCTCCAATCGTAAGGCGAATGCCAGGTAATCTATGACGAACCCTCGGCCTCATCTCGCCAAGTAACATCTCGCTGCCATCAATCTCATCGACGCTAAATAACCTGGTAGTTGATACGGCGTCGTTGAATAACCAAAATAATAAATAAATAAATAAATAAATAAATAAATAAATAAATAAATAAATAAATAAATAAATAAATAAAATGTTGTAGTGATGCATAATGAGATTCAAAGTAGGCTTACATAATATCCATTTAAGTGACTAAGAATACCGTAAAACTTAACGAGTTCGAGAGAAAATAATGAAATAGTGTTACTACATTATTAACAATTGCCACACACGTATGATACGAGTAGTAGCATGTGTAAACTTAACGGCTCTTAGCGCTGATGGGTGAGACAGATATAAGCTCAGTCGCTTCTAAAGTGGCGATCCCAGATACACCCACCTGTTTTTGAATTACTTCTGAGAGTATATGTGCGGAGAAGTAGAGTATATTTAATTTGTTTCTTATTCAACGGCTAGGATGAAGTCAATTTTACAAATTTGTTTTTTTTTTTAACATTTTCAAACACCAATTTGTCACTAAGTTTTCAAATGGAGGAATAGTTCTCAAAATAATTAATTTTGCGAGAAAATGAGGCTTATTTTATTGTATTTCCATAGCGGATGAAATTACGCTACTTTTTACGTCCTAATAGGATAAATACACTTAAAATCTTATTTCCTCTGTCCGTAAAATTTACGATTCGACTTGTAATTACGTACGTGTGTAGTTATTAATTTCTGGGAAAAGAACACTCCGGAAACATGTAGTCTACCATTTTATGTATGATTTTATATAATGTAAAAGACTGTTGAAGTAGAGTAAATAGTAGCAGAAAATGATTTAGATTTACACCTGGTGTATTTACAATAATTGAGGTGTTCTCTGGAACAAGAACTTAACTACAAAATCTTTAATTTCAGATACAGAGCATCAAACACTTTAGATCACATATAACAGCATTGCGCAGAATAACATTGAAATGTTCCTACAGGTCGCTGTGTTTTTTGGAGGGAAATAATATTCTGTCAGAAGGGAGATGTGTCATTTGGTTTCGATCAGTTCAGTCCCATCTGCATTAATCTGTGTCAGTTTGGTCCGAGTAAATGTGTCAGCTTAGTCCCATCTGCATTAATCTGTGTCAGTTTGGTCCGAGTAAATGCGTCAGTTTATTCCCATCTGCATTAATCTGTGTCAGTTTGGTCCGAGTAAATGTGTCAGCTTATTCCCATCTGCATTAATCTGTGTCAGTTTGGTCCGAGTAAATGTGTCAGTTTATTCCCATCTGCATTAATCTGTGTCAGTTTGGTCCGAGTAAATGTGTCAGTTTATTCCCATCTGCATTAATCTGTGTCAGTTTGGTCCGAGTAAATGTGTCAGCTTATTCCCATCTGCATTAATCTGTGTCAGTTTGGTCCGAGTAAATGTGTCAGCTTATTCCCATCTGCATTAATCTGTGTCAGTTTGGTCCGAGTAAATGTGTCAGCTTATCCCCATCTGCATTAATCTGTGTCAGTTTGGTCCGAGTAAATGTGTCAGTTTATTCCCATCTGCATTAATCTGTGTCAGTTTGGTCCGAGTAAATGTGTCAGTTTAGTCCCATCTGCATTAATCTGTGTCAGTTTGGTCCGAGTAAATGTGTCAGCTTATTCCCATCTGCATTAATCTGTGTCAATTTAGTCCGAGTAAATGTGTCAGCTTATCCCCATCTGCATTAATCTGTGTCAGTTTGTTCCGAGTAAATGTGTCAGTTTATTCCCATCTGCATTAATCTGTGTCAGTTTGGTCCGAGTAAATGTGTCAGTTTAGTCCCATCTGCATTAATCTGTGTCAGTTTGGTCCGAGTAAATGTGTCAGTTTAGTCCTATCTGCATTAATCTGTGTCAGTTTGGTCCGAGTAAATGTGTCAGTTTATTCCCATCTGCATTAATATGTGTCAGTTTGGTCCGAGTAAATGTGTCAGTTTATTCCCATCTGCATTAATCTGTGTCAGTTTGGTCCGAGTAAATGTGTCAGCTTATTCCCATCTGCATTAATCTGTGTCAATTTGGTCCGAGTAAATGTGTCAGCTTATTCCCATCTGCATTAATCTGTGTCAATTTGGTCCGAGTAAATGTGTCAGTTTAGTCCCATCTGCATTAATCTGTGTCAGTTTGGTCCGAGTAAATGTGTCAGTTTAGTCCCATCTGCATTAATCTGTGTCAGTTTGGTCCGAGTAAATGTGTCAGCTTATTCCCATCTGCATTAATCTGTGTCAATTTGGTCCGAGTAAATGTGTCAGCTTATCCCCATCTGCATTAATCTGTGTCAGTTTGGTCCGAGTAAATGTGTCAGTTTATTCCCATCTGCATTAATCTGTGTCAGTTTGGTCCGAGTAAATGTGTCAGTTTAGTCCCATCTGCATTACTCTGTGTCAGTTTGGTCCGAGTAAATGTGTCAGTTTAGTCCCATCTGCATTAATTTGTGTCAGTTTGGTCCGAGTAAATGTGTCAGTTTAGTTCCATCTGCATTAATCTGTGTCAGTTTGGTCCGAGTAAATGTCAGTTTAGTCCCATCTGCATTAATTTGTGTCAGTTTGGTCCCAGCAAATGTGTCAGTTTAGTCCCATACACCTGTAGCCCCTTAGCGTTACTCAGGAGGCATCGCGGAGAGGTGTGGGGCATGGCCTCCCAAAAGTATTGTTTCTTGTGAATGTCTAAAAGTCGAAAATCTTCATATTTCAGTGGGGAAAAAGTTATACGACACAGGTTTTGTGAACTGTGGCCGCGATGTTTTGTGTTTTTCGTATTGAGTCATTTTACTTTGCGAGAAATGTTATTTTTCCAACAATTTATTTGGACGTGAACGAGGTTTGGTTCTCAGTTATATGTAATTTTCACTCTGTATATCTTTCAGAAGCTGAATGAAACAGTATATGTTTGGATGCGCGTTTGTTGCCAGTCTTTTTAATTTGGAATGAAAAGATTCGCAGCTGTCTGCCGTGCGATTCAAACTGCTTGAACATTGTGCCCAAATATGGGGAAGAAACGTTGCTGTGGAACTTAGCAGGTTTATAATATGTAGTCGCGAATTGTCATGAGCTTTTCGTTTCCAGCAGAAAGTATCGTCATAAAGTCATCTGTAAAAGAATCGTCCACTTTAAATCGATATTTAGATGTTTTAAAGTTATATTCTATGTCGTTAGAACGTATAACAATATTCACACTACTGCAATCGAAGAGTTTGTTATGTTTACATAATACAAGTGAGTCGTTCCAGCTCATTATAAATGCAAGTAAACACGGTATGGAACTAAACTGACGCACAACCCCGGACTAAACTGACACACCAAGTTGTAAAGTTAAATGGATTACGGACCAAACTGACAGCGACCCGTGTTTTTATTATCAAGGATTCAATATATGCTTAAAACGGAAAAAAACGACTTAATGTACGTTAAGTTTTTATTCCAGAAAACGCCTAACTTAATGAATACGTGCATTAACCAAAACACAAACCTTTATATTAAATATTACCGATTAAATTTACAACAAATATGTTTCCTTAAAACGCTAAACATTTTGTCTAAAAGTACACAAAAGATTTATTTTGATATTTTTGGGCTAAACTGCAAATCCTTCTATGCATGAATTTCAAAAGGGACCTGTAAATGTAATTGGTAAGAATAATAAATTGAGAGTTGAGGAATTTCGGATTAAGTTCCTGGTCCATGCGGAACAAAACAACGAGTCTCATCTTCCACTCCTTATTACTGTGAGAGCCAGAGGCATAGATCAGGCGGTAGATGCGTTAATCTGTTGATTCGGAATTGTACTCGGGCGTCGTCGGTTCGATTCCATCTTGGGTTATTACCTGGCTGTGTTTCTTCCGAGATTTTCCTGACCGTAAGACGAATGTCAGGTAATCTAGCGCGAATCCTCGGCCTCATCTCGCCAAATACAATATCGCTATAACTAATTCCACCGACGCTAAGTAATTTAGTAACTGATACATAGTCGCTAAACAACCAACTAAAAAATTACTGTGAGTGAAGTACACTGCCTGGCAAAAGTCTCTCCGCAGTGAACTCAGAGTCGCGTGGGAACGCTTAAGTTGGCAGCACTAAGATAAGGGGAGGAAGCAGCGGTGCTGGCCTTGACCTAGAGCAGGTAGTAACTGAATAGCATTCTACGTACTTATAACTGAGTGTAGACGTTATGCTTGTAAGCGGAATTCGTTGCCAATGTAACTGAGTGTAACTGAGTGTGATAGCGCATCGCCCTCGCTAAGGAGAGACGTATGCCACGCACTATAGTCAGTAATTTACAATTATTGATACTCAGGACTACCTTCTGGTCGATGAATATATGCTTTCCAGACTAAACGTATTTGAATAGCCATAATCTCACTACTTCACTTTTCGTGTTACAATAAGTATCAGCCATTTTTGGTCTTTCTTTGCTTCATTATTCTTTCAGTTTCTTATAATGATCCATAGATTTAGAGCTAAAATACCTATTCAAATACTATACAACAAAGTTCTCTCACAAGGACTGAAGATTTGCGCATACTTAATAGATTTTTTTTTGCTTCCATTAACTACCTTGTCATTACAAGTGAGGCGTGTAGTTATAAATCAGATACAGCACTTTCTTTTCGAAAATGAGTTAATGCTATATTTCATATCTTGATATGATTCTACAACTGCTATAGCACTGTTATGCTCCAAAGTCAGATACATCACATGGATTTGTATGATGAACGAATAGTATTGGTTGCAAATCCTTGGTTCCTTCCTACAAACGTTTTGTCTTCATACTGAAAAATTATGTTTTAGTGATGTATCTGATTTTGCAACTAAACGCCTGAAGTGGGAACGTGTGACATACACATATAATCTCTTTGGAATGGATAGGAACTACAGGAAAAATCTCTTGCAAGAAACAGAAAAGTGTCATGCATAGTCTGCAGACACAACAATTAACATCAAATAAGAGAACTAGAGAATTGGACCTCGAACACTGAACCGTCCAAATGATCTATCTTGTATTCACCTTTCCAGTCTCTTTTCGAACACCATCTCCCAACACTCACAGCGATGAGACATAAAAACATTGATATAATTATAACGGCAATAAAGGAGTGAAAACAATTTGCATATACAGGAGTCCGGAAATACTTCGTTAAGGGGTTACACACATGATAATTTTTCCCGTGCAACTGTAGGCGAGCTGACATAGCACTTCATGGCCGTGAGTCTGTGAACGACCAAAACGGTGTTAACTTTAGGATGGCATGCAAAAAAAGAAATGGTGCTTGATTTCAAAACCTAATAAACGCCATCTCTATGCCATGGAACATTCCCGTCTTTCTCAAAGAAAGTAAATCACCAATTTTCTTTTCGATACTGTATTACCGCAACGATATACATTAAATGGTGTCGCGGAAATGATATTTTCTTTATGTTTCGTAACATGTTGTCCTCAATTGTAATTACTTTTGAACTGGCATTCAAAAGATATAAATGTTTTCAATGATTCACTCCCTACCAAAAGGTGTATTTTAGTTTTTAGAATTCCATACTAAAGGCATTCTTTAAAATATCAAATTTAATTTTATAACATATCGCACCTTGGGTAGAAGAGGGCCACAAATGCAAAATTTTCATGAATTTGAGATAACACTGCTGCCTAATATAGATACATTTCTCTGTTTGTTTCCATATGACCACAAGCGACAGGTTAAAATTTCGAGGCAGGGAGTAATTGTGTCCGTATGGTATTACTGCAAATAAAATGGACCTATTACAGATTAAACTTCAAACATCTCATCAGCACATTTTTTTGCACTTGTGGCATTTTTATCCCAAGGTGCGTTATTTGATTTCATTCATAAATTCTACAGTTTCAAGGTAATGTTAATTTTGAACAAATTCACCTGAAATACTGTAGCTATTCGCATAGTGTAGTAATTTCTTGCTCTTTTATATTTACGAAAATCAGCTTTCACAAGTAATGTATATTTTACAAGTTACTGCTGGTCAAATAACCAGCAATACTATGCTCTGAAATCGAACCGGGAAAGGAATTTGAAAGGAAATACATTCTTTGAACTAATGACCGCCACTCCTTTAGGAAACAACTACTCTTGTGTCAAGTGACACTGAATGACATTTTGTTTTGTTTCATATCTTTTGAAGGCCTCAATATTGTTTTTCCTTTTCATTTGTGTGATTACACTACTTAACACATGAAGTTACAAAGAAAATCTCTATTTTGGGGTAAATCATTATTACATATTGTTGATTTAAAATAGGAACCGACAAACTTAAATATAACTATGTTAATGTACTTAGATTGTTTTCGGATGAACTGATTCGTGGATTTACGTAATAACCATGATTCGTGGGTACTTAATTTGATAGAAATAGTA
Source organism: Periplaneta americana (assembly GCF_040183065.1). NCBI lineage: Eukaryota > Metazoa > Arthropoda > Insecta > Blattodea > Blattidae > Periplaneta > Periplaneta americana. Next base: position 50,515,717 of record NC_091126.1, read on the forward strand.
GATGAAGTCGCTGCACAGAAGCAGACATAGGGGAGAGATACCCAAATCTACTTTTTCGGGATCAAGAATGCTGAAAACGTTATTTTCGTGAAGATTTTGACATTAATGTCTGCGGCACCAAATTTCTTTACCTTTATACTTCGTACAATGAAAAAATGTACTTGAGAAGCAGCTAATAACGCAATTTGTAAGAGTATTTTGAAATACTTCAGCACTGGTTTTCAAGAGCTTGAAGAAAAAGAAGAGTTCAACATTTAAACTTAATAAAATTTTCTAATAAAATCATTAATATAGACAGGGTCCTTTATAAGGACAGTGTTAAAAAAGTATGAAACATTACTCATGACTTCTTATATTTTAATTTTACAAAAAAAAAAAAAAAAAAAAAAAAAAGGATTTATACAGAAGTCGTTTGAGAAAAACCATTCAGTATGATATAGGTGTTCGAAAAAAGTTAGTTATTCAGGGACACAGAGTGTTACAGTAAACTTTATTTCTTTGAACGGCACCCTATATTAAAATTTACGTATTCCGAATCTGCATTAAATTTTAAGTATAAAAGTGTAGAAATTTTACCAATTCACCCATTTATTCTTTCAACTATTTATTAAACTTGTTTCATGGACTTCAAACTTGAGAGAAATAAGTAAGTAAAGTCATGTTGAGTAGCCATAAAACTAAATAAAACATTATGACTAACCAAACCTTACCAAAAATTCTCAAAATGAGAACCATTCACACCTAAACAATATCCTAGTCTATCACTTTTTTATTTTAGTAGGTTATTTTACGACGCTTTATCAACATCTTAGGTTATTTAGCGTCTGAATGAGATGAAGGTGATAATGCCGGTAAAATGAGTCCGAAGTCCAGCACCGAACGTTACCTAACATTTGCTCATATTGGGTTGAGGGAAAACCCCGGAGAAAACCTCAACCAGGTAACTTGCCCCAACCGGGAATCGAATCCGGGCCACTGGTTTCGCTGCTAGACGCGCTAACCGTTACTCCACAGGTGTGGACTAGTCTATCACAAAAACAGTCTATTGTAGATATAAGATGGAACCGATCGGTCATGTAATTGTGGGAAAGACAATGGACTGTTTCCGTGATAGACTGGAACATTGTTTGGCTGTGAAAGGTTCTCATTTTGAGCATCTGTGTAAAGTCTGGTTAGTCATAGTGTTTTGTTTACTTTTATGGCATACTCAAAATGATTTTACATACTTATTTGTCTCAAGTTTGAAGTCCACGAAATAAGTCTAATAAATAGTCAAAACACATGAAATGGGTGAATGAGTAAAGTTTCTACACATTGATACGTAAAATTTAATGGCCATTCAGAATATGGAAATTTTAATATAGGGTATCATTAAAAAATAAAGTTTACTGTTACACTCTGTATGCCCGAATAACGAACTTTTCTCGAACACTGGTATCATATTATGTGGTTTATCTCAAACAACTTTTGTATAGAACTGTTTTTTAATTAAAATTAAGAAGTTATGAGTAATATTCCATCTTTTTGAACATTCTGTATATGATTGCCATAGTACGGGATCTGCCTCCTGGCTGACAGGTCGAGCACCAGCCGCTGAAATTTTACCTAAACGACGAAAGCAGAAATGGACTATGCAACCTATATTACAGTATATGTTGATAATTTTATACTTCCGCTCGTATACAAACTTGATATTACGACAATATGTTGTTACCGACTCGTTTAAGCTCATCAACTGAACTTCTTCCTATTTCGTGCTCAATATTAGTCTGGAGATCCTCGAATTCGTGCGAAAAACATTGTATTTCAAACTTTCCGGTAAATAGAGAAATTAAGAAATGGAGAAAGAAAGGAAAAAATGAAAAAACGAAAGAAGAGATAAAGAAATCAAGAAATGTAGGAAGAAAGGAAGAATAAAAAAGAAAAAAAGGAAATATAGAAATCAGGAAATGTAGAAAGAAAGCAAGAATGAAAAAATAAAAGACAAAATAGAACAAAAAGGAAATATTGAGAAAGAAAGAAAACACCAAGAAAGAAAGGAAGAAATGTAGAAATCAAGAAATGGAACAAGAAATGAGAAATGAAAAAGGGAAGAAAAATAGTGCAATCAAAGACTTGAGAAATTAGAAAAGAAGAATAGAGCAATAAAGAAATGAAGAAAGAAAGGAAGAACCAAAAAGAAAAATAGAAATATAGAAATGAAGAAGGAGAGGAAACATAAAAAAAAGAAAAGAAGAAATAGGCAAATCAAGAAATGGAGAACGAAAGGAGAAATGGAAAAAGAAAAGAAGAAATAAAGAGATCAAGAAATTGAGAAAGAAAAGCAATACCAAATAGGAAAGGAATAAGTACTGAAATCAAGAAGTGGAGAAAGAACTCCAGGGGAGTAAAGCCTTGGTTTCTCCGAACCGACGCATGCGACGTGCGAGGTGCTAGGCCCGCCTCACACAAATCCGGACTACACGAGAGATAGTGAGTGGTTTCTATAACTGCGAGGTGCGCAGATCTCGCGTCTCGTAGCTGGAGAGACCATTCACTATCTCTCGTGTAGTCCGGATTTGTGCGAGGCGGGCCTCCTACCTTGCATCTCGCACATGCGTTGGTTCGAAAAACCAAGGCTTAAGGTAGGAAAGAACATGTAACACGATTACGGGTCATTTCAGTATTATTTACCAAGAACGCATATGCCGTATATGCGGCAGCTATATATTTTAATGACTGTAGTTGAAGCTCCATACAATGTGCATATGCTTTCGCATATGAATGTTTAAAAAATTTCAAATTTGAGAAATCGTTTTTCCAAATATACTTTATACGTACTAGAGATGAACAACGATCGAGAATGCAAGACTAACAGCGCCCGCAAAGCCGAAAACCCGCACACCAGTTTTGCCTGTCGACTGCTTGTAAGAAAACGTTCAAAACTTCGAGACTTCGGGAGTGATCAACTCTCGAACGTCAAGCAGCCTTGAATCGTCACAATTGCTTATACCAGACTGAACTTTTATCTGTTTTGGCAACTGTTATATATGTATAAATAATCAAGTAGCCTATTTGAAACATCATCTCTACCTTTCAGAGTAATAATTTGTTCCCTAATCTTTATTTAATTACTAGGCTCTTATTAAAAGACTAGTAAATTTTGTTCGTATGTTTGAGATCAAGTATACAATCTCAAGTAAAAAGAAAAAAACGCTTTATTTAACGCTATGTTTTTTGTTTCTAATAAATTCAAATTCATTTTGAGAATTTTGTTTATTTATATAACCATAGTAGAACCAGAACATTTTGGTAACTGCGATACTTTTTTCTTTTGTCTTTTTGTACCAATTAAACATCTCTAATTTTATTTATTTCAATTATATATGTTATTCAACGTTACGAAGTCTTTCCACGCCGCTATTTGGACAATGATGAGCGAGACTCGAAGCGCACAAGAGTTACGAGACGAGACTCGAAAGACAAGTGCAACGAACACAGCGAGCGAGAGCGGCAGTTAGTTTTGTTCATCTCTAATACGTGCGTAGTAAAAAGAAAGATACGATGGAAGCATAACCAAAACAATAACATTGTTACAACGCGTTTCTCACACTCTAACTAGGATAGGAGAGGCGGGCTATGTCAAGTCTATTCCCACTTAGATATTAATTAATTGGACTTGCGACACTACAATTAAGCCTCTTAGTGACACACAACATGCATTATTAATCACGCTATTGTACTCGTTATACTTCTGAATTCCAAAACAGAAGTCTGAGCTTAGTTGCAGCACTGCCGTTTTATCTGACCAATGACATTTGTGCTTTTACTACTGTCTTTGAAATATACGAGGAGGAGTCAAAAAGTAACTTTAATAACTGTTTTATTAATTGAATATGTACAATAAGACTACAAACACTTCATCACTTTTCAACATAGTATAACAGAAACACTTGCATTGAACGTAGTGGAGACTATGTTGAAAAGTGATGAAGTGTTTGTAGTCTTACTGTACATACTAAATTAATAAAACAATTATTAAGGTTACTTTTTGACTCTCCCCCGTATGTTTGCCGTCTACAACACATTTTAAATTCAAACTAAAGAATAACCATAGTCATCGCTGTGAATTACTTTTGTGCTAACTATAGTTTATATGGGCTACCATAAACGCCAATGACGACATAACTAAAGCGCCAACGTAAACATAACAATAGCGATGAATTAAATCACTCCTAAGAAAGTTTTAGTAACACCGCTATAAATAATGTTGTACTGTGCACAGTGGGAGAAAGTTACCATTATCGAAAATTATGTATAATGAAAGGTGGTGAAATACCTCGGAGGTGTAATATCAAGCTTGTTCAAGAAGAATTGTAACGATAAAATCACATATATTTTAATTGAGTCTGTAAATTTATTTTATTTTATTGGGTTATTTTACCACGCTGTATCAACATCTAGGTTATTTAGCCTCTGAATGATATGAAGGTGATAATGCCGGTGAAATGAGTCCGGGGTCCAGCACCGAAAGTTACCCAGCATTTCCTCATATTGGGTTGAGAGAAAACCCTGGAAAAAACCTCAACCAGGTAACTTTCCCCAACCGGGATTCGAACCTGGGCCACCTGGTTTCGCAGCCAGACGCGCTGACCGTTACTCCACAGGTGTGGACCGAGTCTGTAAATCATGCACATAAAACATTGGACATTTAGGTACTGGATAGCCATGTTTCACGAAATAGTTTTGAACGTAAAGCAGAGGATCAGTTAAGTGAAAAACCCAGCGAGATAATAGGAATGACAGTTTGAATATTAATAGGCCTAATAATGTGCTCGACATTGCCTGCAGAATAATAGTATTTGATTAGTATTAGACCTAATAATGTGCTGCACATTGCCTGCAGAATAATGGTAGTTCAAATAGTAGCAGGCCTAATAATGTGCTGCACATTGCCTGCAGAATAATGGTAGTTTGAATAGTATTAGACCTAGTAATGTGCTGCACATTGCCTGCAGAATAATGGTAGTTTGATTAGTATTAGACTTAGTAATGTGCTGCACATTGCCTGCAGAATAATGGCAGTTTGAATAGTAGCAGGCCTAATAATGTGCTGCACATTGCCTGCAGAATAATGGTAGTTTGAATAGTAGCAGGCCTAATAATGTGCTGCACATTGCCTGCAGAATAATGGCAGTTTGAATAGTAGCAGGCCTAATAATGTGCTGCACATTTCCTGCAGAATAATGGTAGTTTGATTAGTATTAGACCTAGTAATGTGCTGCACATTGCCTGCAGAATAATGGCAGTTTGAATAGTAGCAGGCCTAATAATGTGCTGCACATTGCCTGCAGAATAATGGTAGTCTGATTAGTATTAGACCTAGTAATGTGCTGCACATTGCCTGCAGAATAATGGCAGTTTGAATAGTAGCAGGCCTAATAATTTGCTGCACATTGCCTGCAGAATAATGGTAGTTTGATTAGTATTAGACCTAGTAATGTGCTGCACATTGCCTGCAGAATAATGGCAGTTTGAATAGTAGCAGGCCTAATAATGTGCTGCACATTGCCTGCAGAATAATGGTAGTTTGAATAATAATAGGTCTAATAACATGTCCGTGGAGGCCAAGAAGACTGACATGTGAGAGAGTCTACTGTCCGAAGAAAAGCCAAAATATCTAGATGCTAATGTTGAGCTTCAAGTAGTGGTAGTAGCCGCACTGTTAGCAATTACAACAGCAGTAATAAAATTGTAATTGCAATAGCAGTATCAGCACTATTAGTACGAGTAGTCAGTTACAGCAGCAGTAGTGGTGGTAATAGCTGCAGTAAAGCCTTGGTTTTTCTGAATTGACGCATGCGAGGTGCGAGGCCCGCCTCGCACAAATCCGAACTACACGAGAGGTAGTGAGTGGTTTCTATAGTTGCGAAGTGCGCAGACCTCACTCACTATCTCTCGTGTAGTTCGGATTTGTGCGAGGCGGGCCTCGCACCTGGCATGTCGCATGCGTCGGTTCAGAAAAGCAAGGCTTAACACTGCAATGGCAGTTGCGGAAAGAATAGCGGTAATAGGTGGTAATAGCAATAATAGTTGTAGTAATATAGTAGTAGTTCGGCCAGCACTATCTAGTATTAGTAGTAGTAGGAATATAAGTAGCAATAATAGTAGCAGTAGTGGCATTAGTAGTTACCAACGATTTGTATGAGTTGAAATATCATCGTGGCCACCGTCGTGGCTCAGTCGGTTAAGGCGCTTGCCTGCCGGTCTGAAGCTGCGTTCGGGTGCGGGTTCGATCCCCGCTTGGGCTGATTACCTGGTTGGGTTTTTCCGAGGTTTTCCTCAACCGTAAGGTGAATACCAGGTAATCTATGGCGATTCCTTGGCCTCATCTCGCCAAATACCATCTCGCTATCACCAATTTCATACAGACTATCACCATAACTTAGTAGTTGATACAGCGTCGTTAAATAACCAACTAAAAAAATATATCATCGTTGGCAACATTGGGCTTTTCTGACTACACACGAGGAAAACACACGATTCTTCGTGTCGAAAGATGGTCACGAATCCGTGATGATTTCAATGATTTGAATAATAATAATAATAATAATAATAATAATAATATTATTATTATTATTATTATTAATTTTATTATTATTACTACTACTACTGCATAAAATTATAGGTAAAGGTATGCCTTTACAAGTTGTGAACGGGCACGGGGAGAATGGAGCTCCCTCGACATTAGAATGAAGTGGTGTGGTCGCACCACGCTCCGACAATCTATTACATCCGGAAAAGACTAGGTACTCAATTTGAGAGGAGGCTCAGTGGAACTCGGGAACGTTGTAGAGGTTTTGGCAACGAAAAAAATCCCAACATCACCAGAGATTGAACTTGGGACCTTCCAGCCGGTAGCCAGTTGCTCTACTATCTGAGCTACCCGATCGTCTAATTTATTATTATTATTATTATTATTATTATTATTATTATTATTATTGTTATTCTGGGTATTTACATCATCGTAAAACGCGCAATTTTATAAGTGTAAAGAAACTGGAGATATTTGTTCGAATTCCAAAGAAGACAACAACAATTCTTGTTGTGAATTTGAGAAAATTATATTTATGGCTAAGAAGTGATATCTCTACAAAATGGTCATTTAGTTTAACTACATTATCATTATCATTATCATTATTGTTGTTATTATTATTATTATTATTATTATTATTATTATTACTACTACTACTACTACTACTACTACTTAAATTAACTACGTTATTATGTTCACACTATGAATTGTGGGTCCCTATTACCACGGCATGGCGCGTCCTCAGGTTGCGGATAGAGGAGTTGGCCTCCAGATATGGAGGGTAGCTGCGAATATATTAAATAAGCAGTCGTGGACAGCCGATAAGGGGTGGTCTTCCAGCTTGGGGGTTAGGCGAAGGGCTAACAACCCATCACCGTAAAAAAAAAACAGCTTGTTACGAAACCATACAATGTTAGTTGGGAGGCCAGAGGGAAAAGAAACCTTTGGGGAGGCCGAGACGTAGATGGGAGTATAATATTAAAATGGATTTGAGGGAGGTGGGATATGATGATAGAGACTGGATTAATCTTGTACAGGATAGGGACCGATGGCAGGCTTATGTGAGGGCTGCAATGAACCTCCGAGTTCCTTAAAAGTCATTTGTAAGTAAGTATTATGTTCACACATTGGACAGTTAAGTAATATTTCTTCCTAAAGTATAAGATCTTGCAAAGCAGAAACACATAAAACGTTCGTCTACTTTGAGAAAAATTAATTTTTAAAACAATTCTTTAATTCATCTGCAAATTTTCTTAGCCATCGATGTGATCGTTCTTTTTTGGTGAAGCCCTGCTTCGTGTTAAACTATGTACAGGAATACCGCTATGTGACTAACTGCAATAGAAAGTTGAAATGATCAGTGCTGTGAACAGACTAACTATAAATTAACGTCCATTCTGAATTTAAAGGAAAATTTTTGCATTAGTGAACTTCCAAAAGAATAAAAAGTATTAGTGAAATCCAAGCGCTCAGGTCTTGAAAGTGATTGCTATGAAATTGCGGAGTTTGTGATGGCACTCATATTCGCCTGATGGCTTTATAAATATTTATTTAAAATCTTAATTTTGCAATTGACGGACACCCCAGGTACGCCAAGATATAAAATGAATAGTGGGCTTTACAGTACGGTTCAGAAACATTTAGTCAAGCATAACTAATTGTGCATTAACCCTGCATGTATTGCTTCAGCAATCCTGATACTTCCATAAAAGGGAAACTGGTTACGAAACACCCTGCTATCGACCCACAATTTTCATTATGATGTATTGTCATCTGAAGCGATACACGAGAATCAGACTTGCTACTGGTGTCCTGCCGAGGGAAGGTGTTGGCTCTGCACTTAAGCGCAAATGAACACAATCTGCTTTCAAGTACCCATCTGCATTCTTATGAGACGAATTTTCAAGATTCAACTGTCAAGTTGGTACATTTCTGTGACAGCAAGATGCATAAAAATGTTATACCTGAAAAATTTACAGATGAATTTCTCAAAGTTCTTTTTCCTTGAAAGTGAATCCACTGTGAGCATTCTCAAATTCTATCAATCAAACTACAGACATAGTGATGATAATAATAATAATAATAATAATAATAATAATAATAATAATAATAATAATAATAATAATAATAATACTTACTTACTGGCTTTTAAGGAACCCGGAGGTTCATTGCCGCCCTCACATAAACCCGCCATTGGTCCCTATCCTGAGCAAGATTAATCCAGTCTCTACCATCATAACACGCCTCCCTCAAATCCATTTTAATATTATCTTCCCATCTACGTCTCGGCCTCCCCAAAGGTCTTTTTCCCCTCCGGCCTCCCAACTAACACACTATATGCATTTCTGGATTCGCCCATACGTGCTACATGCCCTGCCCATCTCAAACGTCTGGATTTAATGTTCCTAATTATGTCAGGTGAAGAATACAATGCGTGCAGCTCTGCGTTGTGTAACTTTCTCCATTCTCCTGTAACCTCATCCCTCTTAGCCCCAAATATTTTCCTAAGCACCTTATTCTCAAACACCCTTAATCTCTGTTCCTCTCTCAAAGTGAGAGTCCAAGTTTCACAGCCATACAGAACAACCGGTAATATAACTGTTTTATAAATTCTAACTATCAGATTTTTTGACAGCAGACTAGATGACAAAAGCTTCTCAACCGAATAATAACAGGTATTTCCCATATTTATTCGAGTATAATAATAATAATAATAATAATAATAATAATCATCATCATCATCATCATAATCTGGATTCATCTAATCATTCCATTTACTTATCCTTCGACGATTTTTACAACATAACTAGGTTTACCGTTATATAGAGTGAATTGTAATGTCATTAATTTTAAGGGGTTATTCCTTGAGATTTTCAAACAGAAGAGTTCAATACAATTTTACTCGTTTGTGCTTCTTTTTCGAGGAAAAAATTGTTTTATATAAAATATTTCATATAGTGTTTTGGGAAAGCAATTGGTTTAATTCCCAATATGCTCTCAATTGAAGAGAGCAGTGTATTATGATAATAAGTGATTGAAAGAGTTTTAGTTTTTTCCTCCAAATGTGCAGATATGTGATCCGAACAAATGTAACTTTCCGTTCTATTTCATATAAAACAATTTTTTTCTCGAAACGAAGCAAAAACGAGCAAAAATTGTATTAAACTCTTTTGTTTGAAGAATAACCCCCTGAAATTAATGACATTACTTACGGTTCACTCCGTATGGACTTAGGCTATATATGAACTAGATTTTCACTTGACATTAGACGGATACACATGGGCCTCATTTGACATGGTGTTAGCATGATGCCGAACCTTAACGTAATACGTCAGGACAATATGAGCAAACATCCACGCTTTAGATGGGATACAAATTCACAATCGTGCCTTTTACAAAGAGTGAAAACTGGGCTGTAAATTTTCGTCAGCCACAGACAACTTTCAGATGTAGAAAATTGAAAATTATTACGGACTTAATCCACCACATTTTCACACAAAATATCGTGAGATGCTATAGAAAGATTTCTACAATATAAATATCAACTCCCTATTTCCTCTGAAGTGCGCGGGTGTAAACTATGTTAAAGGCTATTTAAAGCCTTGGTTTTTCTGAAAAAAATTTAGGCTTAAGGGAGAAAGAAATTATTAGCATGGCTCCTTTCGTAAGAATAGTGAAACTGGAAAGCTCGTCTCGTAGATTTAATGTATATAAATTAATAATAACCCAGAATGAGAGTGTTCGAAGCAAAATTTCCTAGCGATTCCTGAATACTAGCATTGCAGACTTAGGTGGACTTATTGTGCATTACAACTTCCATGCCGGGAATGATTTTACGTCCGAGCGGTTGCTTTTTTTAGTAGATATCCTGACTCAGCTGTGTGGAGCCATCTGTCGATTGTAAATTATGTTCCCTTTAACGACGCTCGCAACTGCCGAGGTTATATCAAAGTCGCCGGTGTGCCGCAATTTTGTCCCGCAGGAGTTCTTTTGCATTCCATTAAATCTACTGACATGAGCCTGTCGCATTTAAGCACAGTTAAATGCCATCGAACTGAGCCGGGGTCGAATCCGCAACCTCGGGCACAGAAGGCCAGCACTCTTCCGACTGCGCCATCCAGGCCGACGTCATCTGTCGATTCAACAGTCTTCACGTATTAAGATTCCGGTGGAGTCTTACTAGAGCAGGACTGAGCATAAATAACTCGATTGAGTCACTGCAGACCACTCGTTAACTCCCCACTCCACCTTCCCCGATTGAGACAGTAATGTTTTCGTACATAACGAGCTGACAGGAAGGTCAGTGACGGATTTTATCAGTGGGCATCATAGCTTTTAAGAACTTTCGGCTCTCGCTGGTCGCTTAAATTCCACCACTGATGCACCGAGATTTATTTTGCGTTTCTTTATAAGGCGGTGTAAGCGAAAAGGACATGACCGGAGGTTTCATCGTCCCTTTCACTTCCCCTATTATATCTAGGGCTGCACTAGAGTGCGTTTCCAGTTTCGGGTGAATACTATTGAAATGAACATTCATTCATTCATAGTTTTCTGTCCAAAGGCAGGTCTTTAATTGCAATCCTAGCATTCTCCCATCTTCCCTTTTTCCGCCTTCCTCTTAGTCTCCGCATACGATTCATATAGGCCTAACTTAATGTTGCCTATCATCTGATATCTTCTTCTATATCGACCTTTTCTCCTTCCGAATGAGGGATAGTTTACGTCCGGAATCTTTTACCATAGAAATTCTCATCTCACCATATTTACAGTTTTCTTGGGAAAGATAAATGCGGTTGCCTTCCGCACACCGCTCTCTCTTTCACATCTTAAAATATCACAAGGGACCCAAGAGTGGATGTTAAGAGAGTGGATTTGACTAATTATGCCCTGAGGACCTCACCGAAATTCACCGCAAAGTTTAAATATCAGCTTTATCAGGTTTCTGACCCGATCACAGACCAGGGAAATCCCAATTAGTCTTTGTGTTCCGAAATTAATATAATAAATACAGGGTGCGTCAGAAAGAACGGATTAATTTCAGACTATCGATATGCAGCGAGAGGAGGGATAGAGTGGAGGAGACCGCGACTGTTGAGTCGGCGGAAGAATGAAGTTTCAGTTGAGAACATGGAGTGGTCCAGCGTACAACGTGCGTTCGTCGTAAAGACATTTTTTAAAAATGAAGAGTCTGTGATCGCCACTCAACAAGCTTTCAGGACTCATTTCGAGATCGGACATCACGCTAGGATTCCAGCTCGGAATACAATTTTGAGGTGGGTGACTTCAATTCGTGCCACAGGTTCAACTTTAGAAAAGAAATCATTTGGACGACCACGGAGCGCGCGTACACTTGCAACTGTGGAGACAATAAGAGAGTCGGTTGCCCAGTCACCTCTACGATCAGTCCGCAAACATGCTATTGCTCTGAGGTTGTCCGACGATATGGTAAGACGCATTTTGCATCTAGAACTTAAATTTCACCCATACAAGATGGCAATTCTGCAATAACCTAATGCAGGAGATTGGGAGAACAGTGTTGATTATTGTCGGCGTATTCTCACGATCGTGGCCCTTACCACCGTTCTGTTGACCAGTGACGAAATCCATTTTCACCTCTCCGGCAGTGTTAATAAACAGAATTTCCGTTATTGGACAGGAACCAATTCCTAATGAATTGCACGAGAAACTTCTTCGCAGTGAGAGAGTTACGGTTTCTTGTGCTGTAGCAGAATTTGGTGTTTGGGGGCCTTACTTTTTTTAGGTTGATGAAGGCCGTGCAATAACCATCACAGGTGCTCGTTGCGTTCAAATGTTACAAACTTTCCTGCAACCAAGGTTGAACGAGCTTGCTATTGATGCTGAGGACATTTGGTTTCAACAAACTGGGACTACTGCTCACATCGCGCGTCAAACAATAAATCTCCTACAAGAGCTCTTTCCGGGGCACATCATCTCGCATCGCGGCGACATTCCTTGACCTGCATGTTCACCAGATCTCGCGCCCTGCGACATCTTTCTTTGGGGCCATTTGAAGGCGGAAGTTTATAAACATCGACCACATACACTGGACTAAGTGAAGACGGCGATTCGTGAAGAAGTCGCGCCAATTCCGCCGGCAATGACTGCGAGACTGATGGCGAACTTCAGAAAACGCCTCGATGCCTGTATCGAAAGCCAAGGACATCATATGGATGATGTTGTATTCCATAAATAAACTGCATGTATTGATGAGTCTGTTGATAACAATAAATTTTTGATTTGATTAATCCTTACAATTTTCTTGCCCTGTGGAATTCATCCGTTCTTTCTGACGCACTCTTTATTAAAATGGAGAGTATTTTAAGTTATTCCAGTTAATCCGGACTTTCGTTAAACCGGTCAAATTATTTCCCAATTATTCCGGATTAACGAGGTTTTATTGTATTTCCTAAAATGTACAAAAATGTCTCTGAACCGTCTCTTCAACATTATTAACCCTTAACTTCATTTCTCACACTAGTTTATTAAACCTTGTCGGACAACTGTAAAAAAACAACTATCGCAATGTCCATATTTTAGGCTATATGTTGTACAATATTAAAGTATTGTGAAATTTTAATTTTCCTACCAATTTTTTTCTATTGTTCTATTAAAATTATAGCATGTCGTTACCTCAGAACGACAGTGGGATATCTTGCAAAAATCATATTTTAAATAATGAGGATTAAAATTGCTATTTAACATCGAGTGCAATGTGTAAACAAAGTTTCTTGTTGTTTTACCTTCATATTAAATCAAAAGTTCGTTTACACACTGCACTCAATGTTCAATAGCAATTTTTATCTTCATTATTTAAAATATGATTTTTGCAAGATAACCCACTGTTGTTCTGAGATAACGATATAGCATATTAACCTGTTGTATCCTATAGGATACTTTGCGAATTTAAGGGTTAAATATTACGCCGGCTTAAAACTGTATGATAGAAGAGCATGAAAACATCACAATTGACACAATAATAAAAAAGTTTTCTGATATTTTAACATCCTGTATTGCTTCTCCTTTTAATTTTTTAACGAATACCCCGCAGAGAGCAGTTGTGGAACCCCAGTTTAAGCTCTAAGTACCTGAATCTTCCCTAATCAAAATTGCTCTCGGAGGGGCTGGCTTGCATTGAACTCGGTGGCCGTCGTATTTATCGCCACATGTCGCTGAACTGGCCACGAATCAGACCGCGATTGAAGTGGCACTTTGCCAGTGCCGCTCGACCCATTGACGAAGAGAGCAGCGGGACTGTGGGAGTAACAGCTGACGGACTCAGGAATTTGGACGAATTTGCTACGATTTACTTCCTCCTTGCTCCCTTCCCTCGTTCTCTTACACATATTCTATTTTTATACCGAATCGTATCAAATCCATTCGTGTCTGAAGAGCTACGAATTGTAACTCAAAGTTCCACCCAGAATTATGTAAAATTAGTATTTTAATAAGAATTAACTGTGCCTCGTAATTATTTTAATACAGGCTAACTCGAAATTTACGACACGCTACGCTTAAGAAAACAAACTATTTCTAACGAGCTTAAATGTTGGGTAATGAGTAGAGACCGGCACAATGTAAAAAAAAAAAAAAATGCGAAAATATAAACTAAATATTTCAACGATTTCAATGTTAAAATACCTTCCTTCCTAACTATTCGGAGCAAGTTTAGATCATTATTTACAAAATAAACCTTTTAAAGGGTGCTATGCATAGACATTTCGCTAGCCCGCGTTACGAGAGTGCTAAACTAGCCCCGGCTATAGACTAGTTACTTGTACAGGATTCATATCATATGACAGGCATGTCAATTGATGCCCACAGGAGCAAGCGCGCGCTTTAGAGCTCAGGAGAGCCTGAGCGCTTTACAGCGGAAAGGAAAGAGACAGACGAAAGAGGTGGTATATGCCGCTTGGTCGAGCTATATTCAGGGATGGCCAGCACTGATTCAATAGATAAAGGGAAGAGCACTTATTAAAACTGTATCCATGTTAACTTTTAGATTTGCCTGAGACGTATAAGTGCATTATAAGAATGTAAGTTTTAATTTTAATGCTCATTTTTCACAAGTTTGATTTTTTTATTCAAAAGAAATATTTTCTCAACTTTTCGTACAGAAAAGTGACATTTTCAGGTATAGGCCTATTTATTTAGTAACCTTACAGAATGTTTTCGTAAATCTAATATATCGTATATACGTATTACTGAAGATAGTGTATTGAAAATTTTGAAAATATTCGCATGGAAATTGTTTGTAAGGAAATGAATTAACAAAGCAAAAGATATGTGCCCATGTATTGTAAAAATGTCAGCTCTATAGCTTCAGCAGATTTCGAGAAAATAATTTAATATTCTGATGATAGGAAGTTGCTCACAAATATCACCTTAAAAGCATAATGCGATAAGAGTTTTGTTATGTAATATTAGTTGCACTTAAAACTGATACAGTACCTAGGTAACTTTGCTTTGTACTGTAATATTGTTTTGATTAGTTTATTGATTACTTTTGTAAGGCTAAAGATACCATCAATATATATTCCAACTTCTCAAGTCATACTCAATCTCTTTCTTTGGAATATCACTTTCTTTATGAATGATGTGTTTCATCCACTTAATACAGTATAATATTATACTACTATGGAATTTAAATGAATATTCCTTCTTAACTCTCTATTATGTTATTAAGATTTAAAACACAAGTGCAGTATTAAGAAATCAGTGTTAGTACTTTTGTTTTACAGACAATATAGATAATATTAAACAGAAAGAAGCCATATAAAAATAACGACATAAAATTACACGTTCCGTCTGAAGTTTGTGCACCACTGTTTTCTTAATCCAACAGGTTGCTTATTGATATACACAACCCTTCCTCTTTCCATACTTAGCGCTTGCTGCCCGCGCACGACGTCAAGGTCTGAAAAATGCGCTTGCTTTGACATCACTGTCATATGATATCGCTAACACTGGTTTATGAATACGAAAAACGTTAGTTCGCTGATCATTCACCGGAAGCCCGCGCTAAGAATGTCTATGAATACGGCCCTTAGAGATTAATAGGTTTGTCATATTTAATACATCACCTAGCTCAGTCGACTGAGGCGCTTGTCTGCCGATCAAGAGTTGCGCTCGGACATGGGTTCGATTCTCGCTTGGGCAGATTACCTAGTTGGGTTCTTTCCGAGATTTTTCCTAACCGTAAGCCGAATGTAAGGTAATCTATGGCGAATCCTCGGCCTCAATTCGCTAAATACCATCTCGCTATCATCAATTCAATCGACGCTAAATAACCCAGTAGTTGATACAGCGTAGTTAAATAACCAATTTTAAAAACTCTACCGAATAAGGAACAATAAAATCGCATAATAATTAAACAGTTCTTCTGTTTCATTAAATCCTTAAATCTATCTTCGTAGTGTATCCAGCTATTTGCTGACAACACGTGTTCCACTGTTTCACTATGAATTTCCTCTTCTTACAAATGATGGGTAAAAAGCACGATGCTGGTTGTAGTATATTTCAGCAGCCACATTCCAAAGATGAGGTGTATTCAGTATGTATTGGAGAGAAAATGAATGCAAAAACTAGGTAACTGAATTTCTTATACTGAAGACAAAAAATAGTTCTTATATTGGTTGGACTCGACACTGGTTACAATCATAGGTAGGAAGTTCGTACCAAAACAGTAGATTTCAGTTGAGTACAGAGTGGAGTATAGATGTCACCCGCGCCTCGCCCTGCTACCGCCCGCTACAGATGATACACAGTATGTTCACATAAACAACGCATAGTATCATTCTGTGGAGCCGTGTAGTCGTGAATATTTTGAGGAAATATTGTTAATTTATATTAATAGTTTAGGTTTTGAACAAAGTGAGCTATCCTGTTATTATTGTATTATTTACGTAATGTTAATATTATTCATGATTCCAATAAAAACTCATCTGTTATTAAATAATTATGCAAACAGGAGTGTGTAACACATTTATTTTTTCCCGGAATATTCTTCGTTAAATGTTGGTTGAATGACAAGTTTATTTACCAGCCGTCAATACTTGTTTGTTTTGCTGGTCTGTTGACGTCTTCTGTTGCTATGCTACTATGCTTTCGTTTGCGTTACAGACCAAGTTCATTCAACATCAGCTGAATTACGATGCGAACTTCCTAGCTGTCATTACAGCAGAATAAAAAATTTTCTTCAAAACAATATTATGAGTTTAATATACACTATTAGATTCACAAAGTTGTTGTTCACCTGATGATAGTAAGAACTATTGTATCATATTTCAGATTTGCTCCAGTAACGTCTTGTGACGTAGAACTAATACATTAGAGCTCCAATTATTCGAATAATAGGGAGGCCTACTATGACCCGGATATGCAGGAATTCGGATAATTGGAAACAACAGTAGTCAGCTCCTGGACATATTAAAAGTGCAAAATGACTGTAGGCCTACAGTTTATAATGAACAAAATTACACATATTCAAACAAAACAGTATTTTAAATGGATAAAAATTATAAGAACTCTTCATATTCCATACAGAACAGAACTTTACTGATGTATGGTAGTACAGTACACGAAATAAAAAACCTAAATATATGCAACTTTCTTTGAATAAGTAATTTCAAACTGTCCTGAAACATGACCCGGATATTTGGAGTTCGGATAATTGGAGTTCCACTGTATTTTCAGAGTACAAATATTGTTTCTTTTTATGAACATAAAATGAGTATTTATTTTGGTAAAATGAAAATGTTCATTGTTACTTGTTATAATAAGGCTGTAATCATTTATTGTATACTTTGTATGTTATAATTATATGTATGGGTAAATTATTTTAGATTGAGATTTCCGAACTTTATAATTACAAAATATTGTTATATATATATATATATATATATATATATATATATACATTATTTGTTATTCTTTTCTTGTTATAAGGCCGTGGACGATTGGAGCACAAGTTTAGTTACCACCCGGCTGTAGGTCTACGTGTTTGTCGCTCTGGTTCATTCACATGTAGAGCTGCGCTAGTACCTTCCATTCGTTAGACTTAACAGTTTCGGTACCAACGTCCCAGCCCTGGTTACAATACAACACAAGACACATTTCTGAATTGGTAAAGATTACATTTTCTTTCAGTTAATATTGTTTTGTATGATGAAAAGTCCATGAAGTTGCAAAAAGCGGAGAAATTAAGTAGACAACAAAATTTATAGTTGAAACCCTCTTAAAACATCGAAATATACGTATATAAGTTAAGTAGACATGGCAACACTGAAAAGATTTTCACTGGATTCGAAAGAATGAAAAAGGGTAAATGGGAACTACTTATTTTGTTTTAACTTCTCGACTTCACTGATGCTACAAGTTGAATTACTCTAAATCGATATTTGGAGATTTCACTTGCCCTTGGGAATACACGAATACTGGTGGAATATGTGGCTTTGGATTTATCAAGAGTTTTCTGCTTAGTTATAATATTTGGAAAGCCCGGTTCAGTGGTAGTTACAGAAATATTAACGGAGGGGAAACCAAAATCGTGCAACATATGAAACAGTATAAAGATTTTTTTAAGAAAAATGCAAATTTTACCAAAACATTATGAAATATGAACACTTTTTTTTAGCGTTAACTGTATTCTATACATCGTGAATCATGAAAATCTTGATCCCATGCCGCTAGCAGGAATGGTTTAGTTAGAATATGAAGTCTCATATTTTCCCTTTCACTAGACATGAGAGACATTTGAAATAACCGACTACATTAAAGGATAGGCCATATCACCTGTTTAGATCTCGATTCATCTCTTTGACGGTCGACCAACGAACATTTGCCTCTTGGATGGTAACACAGGAGTCTTTTCACGCTTGTCTCATTGCAGGATGATTTTCGTGTCCTATCGAACAGCGACACACGAGTGGATAAATCTCACCCTCGACTCTCTTCACTGAACATGCGCGGTTTATTTTACAAGTTATGTGACAAGGTTACTGGGTTAGTTGAGGGGATATGTTAGTGACGTGAGGCCGAGGAATATGTGAAAAGATTTCAATTATTTAAAATCCTTGACTTCACGTCACTTAGATATCCCCTCACTAACCCATTAACCTTGTCTCATACCTTGTAAAAGACCGCGCATGCTCAATGAAGAGATCCGAGGGTATCGTGTTCGATAGATACTTCCGGTTGGACACAAAAATCTTCCTGCAATGAGGCAAACGTGTCTTTTCGAGGATCATCTCGCCTACCTTCTAATATCTCTTTCCTTTCAAGTTATGGTTTGTTTAACGACGCTCGCAACTGCAGAGGTTATATCAGCGTCTCCGGTGTGCCGGAATTTTGTCTCGCAGGAGTTCTTTTACATGCCAGTAAATCTACTCACATGAGCCTGTCGCATTTAAGTACCTGGGCCGGGATCGAACCCGCAACTTCGAGCACAGAAGGCCAGCGCTATACCGACTACGCTACCGAGGCCGACTCTCCTTCCTTTCCTCGTCAGTATCACTTCCTCTTGTATTATCAACTTACAATTCAATGAGGTGTAGGGTAGGGTATATATTTTGATCAAAACTGAACAGGCACACAATGTGGCCCTCTCTGATAGTGCAGTCAGCACGGCACAGGTTTATCGCTGAAACAACAGAAGACAGCACAAAACAAAGGATATTTATCCAGTCCTGTGGATGTTGCCCACGATGGGAATCGAATCAAGGACCGCTTGGTTAGAAAGCGCGTATCCTATCCACACATCGTCAAGGTGGTCGACTCTATTCTGTTAACGTGGTAGACTATCTAATTCAGTTAATCCATATTACAAACTAAAATAACTACTCTTAAGTGGGTGTTTTTTAAATTCTTTCATTCATAGTTTTCTGTCCAAGAGCTGGCCTTTCACTGCAAATCAGCATTCTCCTATCATCCCTGTTTTCCGCCTTCCTCTCAGTCTGCGCATACTATCCATATGTTTTATATCGATGTTATTTATCATCTGATATCTTCTTCTGCCCCGAACTTTTTTCCCGTTCATCATTCTTTCCAGTGCATCCTTCAGTAGACAATTTCTTCTTTTCCAGTAACCCAGCCAATTTCTTTTTCTCTTCCAGATCAGTTTCAGCATTATTTTTTCTGCATCCACTCTTTCTATCACAGCTTCATTCCTTATTTTGTCTGTCCATTTCACACGTTACATTCTTATTTACATCCACGTTTCCAGTGGTTTCTCTTCACTTTGTTGTAATGTCTACGTTCCTGCCACATACACTGCCACACTCCAACAAAGCACTTCACTGACATCTTTCTTAGTTCTTTTTCCAAAAGTCTTTTTCCTGTTTCTTTGCCATTGCTATCCTCCTTTTGACTTCATGGCAGCAGCTGGCATGGTATACTTATACAAGGACATCATTTTATTTTTACTAACATTTCTAATATTAACCTGACTATACCTTTGGATTAACGATTGAGAACCGGAAACACCGTTTGCTACCCCTTTCTACGACTGGAGTTCGATGATACTGGCGTAAAATACAAACAAATCACTTTACTAGGTATGGGAGGGAAGAAAAGTAGTTCATCCATTTACGTGAACTAGGAAATATCGTAATTTTGAGTTTGATAATTTTCATTAGGCTTTTTTAATCAAAATACGTTATAATATTAACAGTAAGTATTTTTACTCACGAACTGAGCTATCCATGCGGACGTATTCATCATGCAGTGTATATTATAATGACTACAGCACATTAGCGTACAATATAGAGCAGGGATGTCGAACAGCGCTCTCAAGCTGTGAAACGATTAGGTACTGTTTACTACCTGAGCTGGAGCGGTGAGGTCAGTCTACCCTTACAGTAGCAGTGTTCTGTACGCAGTGTGTTTATCAACTCTGGCGGCTGGTATGAATATGGAACGATGTTTCAATAGTGAATGAATAGATAAACATTTATTTATCTTAAAGGGCGGAAAGGCGCGTTGCTTAATATGTAGAAAGAAACTTTGATATATAAGCCATAATAATATTAAAAGGCATTTTAATTCAATGCATGCTGAAGCTTATGGAGCAGAAAAATTATCCGGTTCCGCTCGTAAAAAGGCAAAAGAGATATGTCCAGAATGTTTTTAAATCTCTAAGTTTGTCGCGTAATATTGTTGCTGAGCGCATGGCAGAAATGGGAGATAACTTGGACGGACATCTGATAGCAAGACTGAAAACTTTTACTTGTTATGCACTAGCTCTTGATGAAAGTACCGACCGCAAAGGTACGGCGCAGCTAGGTATATTCATAAGGGATGTCGATTCAGATTTCAATGTTCATGAAGATCTTGTAGATGTCATTTTACTAAAGAATCGAACTCGAGGAGAAGATATTTTTGAATCTGTAACAAAAACTATGAACAAATTTCAAATCATAGTAAGATTAATTAATTTTGTACATCAAAACAGTTTAAATTTATGAACTTGCACTGCTACAACACATACACATAAAGTTGATATTTTAAACATGAATTAGCAACATTATTATGCTGATTTATTTCTGCCACTTACGAACAACATTCATGGATGATCCAGTAGATAAAACGGTATTATTATTATTATTATTATTATTATTATTATTATTATTATTATTATTATTATTATTATCATCATCATCCATCCATCCATCCATTCAGCCTCATGTAGACCTACATTCTTCGTTCATCAAAGTTTTCAAGTGCAAATCTAAAATGAGCTCCTAAAAATTAGTAAGATGTATAAAAATTATCTAAATACCAGCCGCCGCATTAGTAGTTTCGCTTTTGTTTACGATCATTCGCCCGGTCTGCCTGCTACCTGTGTTGAACCGTTGCACGGTAAGGGAGGAGTGAAGGCTCTTCAGTTCACAGGTCGAGAGCGCTGTTCGACATCCCTGATATAGAGGATGAAGTTAAATTGAAAAATAATCATAATATGGATATTTAAATATATTTTCGAAAATGGTGGCCGTTAATTTCGATACAGGCTTCAGTTCTTTTGTGCATATTATCGCACTATAGACTACTGTATCTAATTCCAATTACCAGTTTCGTCCTTCGTACCAGTAATTCACGTTGAAATAATCCTGTACCTACTCTATAAAAGAGTACCTTAAGTACTGTAAATTCAATCTTCACTTCTGCCCGACCCGAACAGATAAAATTACTCAGACATGCTATCTACTGTCCGTCCAAATGGTTATGTCGCAGGTTTGTAGGAAGGGGAAAAATCACGTGACAGTTAATTATTTAACGAGGCCCTTTTATTTAAATTATTTTAAACGGTTGTACAATTCCTAACAGAAATTAATGTTTCCAGAAAAGAGCTAAGACAGCCCAGCCACTAGCCTTTACAGAGGGACGAGCAGAAACGAATGGGGAAAATCGGGATGTGACGTAGGCAAACGGACGACAGTACCTGTACGAAAGTATGATTCAATATTGAAAACACTTTCGTCACTGGAAAACGTGAACATATTTCTGGAACGTACTATACTCACTCAGTACTGTTTACTATGACCGTAAGACGACTTTGACTGCATATGCGGCCTTGCTTCTGTGTCGAGGACTGTTGGAGCTTCATCAGTAGAAGGGGTGGGAGTGAAATACATTCAAAAACTAAAGTACAATAAAAATTGAAGTAAAAATAAAATGTCTCTATAGAACACTCTAAGTATTTGAAGATGTCCACTTGTTCCACTGTCTCATTTCGAATTTGCAAGTTTATCTTCTTTATTTTTCTTCCAATAACCATGGTCTTTGTTTTGTTTGCATTTACCTCCATCCCATATATTTTTGAGTTTGAGCAATAATACTGATAATTAAATGTCAATGTCACTGTTATTATTATTATTATTATTATTATTATTATTATTATTATTATTATTATTATCATCATCATCATCAACATCATCAATAGAACAAAAAGAACAACTATTGGACTACATGGTCCCTTTCGTTGTCACATTTGAGTATTTTGAACCATCAGTAGATATATACAGCAATGATTGCCATTTCAAGTTGTCAGCATGACACAAAGAAACAAAAAACTTGTCCTTAGTGATTGAAGATAAGAATATTTCTCTTCATTCACCGCCCTCAGCGTAGGCGAAGTACGTATATCGCTGAAAACAGGTCCTGGAAATTATTATCGTGTATCTGGGCCCTAAAGATAAGGGAATTAGATAAAGTGAGGTGTCTGTCTCTCGGGATTATTGATTTTCGATAAATGAGTTAAATGTTCTAAACTTAAGAGAATTACGATGACGTACATAAAACATACGTAAGGCAGAACAAAACGAAGTCAAGCGTAAGAAGTAAGAACTACTAACTTTTATCACGAAAGTGTCTCTCAGATGTATTCTCTGAAATGTAAATGCGTATCTTTTCTGAATTATATTCGTGTGTTTGTCAGTTTCCAGTGAAAGGATTACAGAAAAATGCAATATTGTACTGCATGACAGCATCGCTTTAAAATCGTAAAAGAAAAAAAAAGTCCTTAAATGGATGCGACTATGTATTAAACTCAATATTTCGTTACATAAATTTTATTAATCATAAAAATATATAATTAATTATGTCAATAGAGATGCATAATTTCAATTAATCCACAGTTATGGCTTTGCGGGTAGCACGCGTTTCCTGAGAAAGCATTCCGTGATTCGATTCCCGGTCTGGACGGAAACTTATCTCCATTCCACGGAGTTTGTTTCTTATTCTTTATTTGTTCTGTGACGTCTCCGTGGTAGCTCAGCATCGTGCTGACCACAGAGCCGGAGAGACCCGCTGTTTTAATCTAGTATTGGTCCAGAGATATAGGCCTACCCTGCCATACAACTCATTGAGCCGGTTTCACCAACCTTCAGTAAATCAGTCCAAATGAAACATTAACTACTGAACATTAAAATATTTAACGACTCACTAAAATGCGAGCTGCTCACCAACCAAATTTTCCTAACATTTACAGTAATGAACAGTAAGTAATGGCTCATTAAGGATAAATAAATGCGATCTATGAATTTTTCATAACTATATCAGAACATCTTTCTACGAAACCACAGTCACTATATCGCAAATCGTGTACAGTATTAGAAAACAGCTTTGTTGTGTCTCTTGGTAGTGGAAATGTTGACATTTTGGCTGCGATTTACAAGAGTACGTTTATATGCGCTGTCTCCGTAGACTTCAAGCCGAGGACTTATTATATGCCTTTTAACGCTTAATACGTCACGCCTCTGTGCTGGAGAAGTCATTAACTTGCTGGCTTATCAACCATAGGACCCGAGTTCGATTCTCGATAAGAACTATTTTTTTATTAACAACTAATTTTTATACATGTTACCTTTCTTCATTTCATATTTTTTTGTAGTGAAACGAATTATTTCGCAACTCTGGCTCCACTAGGAGAATTAAGAAAACTCTTGGGAGATCAATTTTCTTCCCGAAATAAAACAAAGATAAACAAACAAATTGAAGAAAAATAAAAAAAAATACACATGTGGATCTAATACTTTGTCCACATGCCACTGGCGTCTATCACTGCCTGGCATCTTCGGGGCAATGAGTCCATCAGATCGCGGAAATAGTTCTGGTCCTCAGCGAGATCTTCCCAGGTAGCCAGAACTTGATCCCATAACTGATCTGGATTTTGAGGTGGGTTATCTCGTTATTTGTCAATCCTCCTCTTTTTCATGCCTTTCCGTGTACCGTCTTTGAACATTTATGGCGGTGAGCGTGGAGTGGTTATCCTGCTGGAAAATGAAATTTCCTTTGGAAAGAAAATGATTATAAATTCCATGAATCTAGTTCTTTCGCTTCTGTTTTAAAGCCAGTGTAAACATATCTTTTCGCTAGCTATAATATAATTCTAATAAATGAAAGTTAATATACCAATTAAGTTTTGTTATGTTTGAATGCACATTATGTATTAATTTACTAATATTTCTTAGGTATAGTTATAATAACCACTTTCACGTGTTAAAATAGAAACTCAGCTTTATGTTAGGCCTACCTAGTTGACTAGTTTCAACTTTGTCTCAGCTGTTTTTATGATATTCTAACCTATGATCAATTTCTTCTAAAATTTCGAGTATCACGATCTTCGTGACGCGGTATCTTTCGTGAATTTTTGTGTCATTCAAATTTTCAAAATGATCGTTTCTTAAATGGTTAACGTTATCTCCATCTGACTCTTAATTTCCGAGCACATCCAGATATAAGAATTCAGCGTCGAAACCTTCCGCCATTTTGTATTGCAACTAATGAACCATTAAAAATTTAAAGACGGAAATTTCTATCACTAAATTTAATTATAGTTTTATTAGTTCCTTAGGCTAAAGATGGTTGATGAGATATAAAAATGATTTAATGAACCAGTAAATAAATTAATGTATCATTAAAACCTTAGTGAAGGTTGGTGAAACCTTCACTAAGAACATTGGCTTGCAAGTCGGTAAATAGGGTAGAGGTAAAAGGAAGAAAGAGAAAAGTAAAGAAAATAATTTTAATTAAAGTGGTAGCTAATTCTGTGTACATTTTGGTTCACTCTTCTCGGTCCCTAGATGCCCGAAGGAAGCTATGCAGTTAGCAAGAGGGACGAATGAGCTGTGTAGAAAGGAAGATATATTTTTATTTATTTCATTGGGTTATTTTACGACGCTTTATCAACATCTAGGTTATTTAGCGTCTGAATGATATGAAGGTGATAATGCCGGTGAAGTGAGTCCGGGGTCCAGCACCGAAAGTTACCCAGCATTTGCTCATATTGGGTTGAGGGAAAACCCCGGAAAAAACCTCAACCAGATAACTTCCCCCGACCGGGATTCGAACCCGGGCCACCTGGTTTCGCAGCCAGACGGGCTGACCGTTACTCCACAGGTGTGGACAGGAAGACATAGCTGTTAGGAAATTATGTGCTCTTCATACACCAAACATTGTTCTGTTAACTTCGTTGGAATTCCTCCGATAAACTACTATTCCAAACATACAGGGGAAAAAGGGGGGATGTCCACTTTGAAACAATTCTCAGGAAACCAATTTTAAAATGTGAAACTCTATCATTACGAATATAATACTGAGAATTTAACCATCAGTTATTCTGTGACTAAGAACTTTCTTCCCCTGTTCAAAGTGTAGAATGAATTCACTTGATATGAAGTATATCAGGGAATGGAAATCTGAATTTTGCCTGAAAGTGGACATCCCCCTTTTTCCCCTGTACTCTTCAGATGTGTGACAGCGCATGGGGTGTGCATAAAACCCTCAGCACCCAGAACGCATGTGTAGTTTTATACCTCTTATTGTTATCCTGAAGTAGGAAGCAGAAACCTAGCGCTACGTCCATCTGGTTGAACTTTAACCTGACCCCAGCTAAACACATTTCCAAACCCCTCCGGCTGACTGCACTAAAGCTTGGAGAGTGTTCAGGTTGAAGAAGGCAACCCCGTTCATCACTAAACCAGCCCCCGCCTTGCGATAGGGAAATGCTATTGAATGATAATGGAATGAGATGGGACAGAACGATATCGATGCCTAACTTGGGGAAGCGGGAAAACCCAAAGATAAACTCCAACTGCGAACTTGTCCGCCACAAGTGACCTGGCCGGGACTTGAACCGCTGCGTGGCAAGCTAATGGTCCAACCACCGCAGGGGTGTTTTGTACCTCTTACTTCCTCATTACGTTCAACACTACTTGAACATGCAATAGTGGCAATGTAAACATTCACTTACCATCATTAACTACTTTCGAAACAGTTTATTTTAAATAACTGTGACTAACACCATAATGTGAAATGCGTAATGCATTTGCCATTCAAAAGTAAATGCTTCCTTTAAAATATAAGACAGTATTTTCGTCTAGTGACCTGTAATTCATAGAATCAAGTGGCAAAGTCTTTTCCCACCTCCTCACTTCTACCAATTTTCAACACTTTTCTTCCCCTTCCCCTTCTCTAGCTCAAATGTAGGAGAAAAACTGAGCCTCAAAGAGAAATGCCTATAACCCTAGATCATATATACCCAGACTGCTCGACCTTATAGGCTTTGATAGTAACAACGTTTGTCAGGTTTACTATGCTGCCATCTAGTTGTTACATGAGTCACGTCGTAACTCCCATTTGAACTGCACTAGCGACTGTACTGCCATCGTGTTCGTTCACGGCGGACGGGTGGCGATCCTGGAGGTTGTTCTCTTCAAAGTGCTGCCGATTTTAACATAGGGTTGAGCAATCTGTTACATACATGATCTAGGCTGTAACTCGTATCTGCACCATTGAAGTTTAGGGATGGTGAAACAAGGTTTGTTCCAACACGGTTCAGAATAGATTCTGAACTGCCTGCTCATGCGCAGTAGCTCAATGTGCGTTCCAACAAGACTAGAAATGATTCCGAACCGATACTGAATTCCCAGTTACCTGTTCCAACGCGCTTTAGAACTTGTTCGGAAAGAGTGATATTCGTTCTCGATTAAGAGCAGGAACTGGGAATTCTGGACTGCTGACGCAAGCGCAGATGGTTTAATTTGAAGTAATGGTTAAAATACTTGGAGACTAGGCAAGTTAAAATAAAAAACAGTCCATCATGAGTGATTTGAAAGGTGATAGTAATGTATTTTATGATGAATTAAGTTCGGAAGATGCATATAATTTTAATACGACAAGAAACTCCGAAGGCCGTGAAAGAAGAGTTCGAGATACGTTCCAACAACGTAAAATCCTGAACTACCGTAGTTCTGACACTGTAAACAACTGGTGCGTGCGTCGAAAGAAGTTCGGTATTGGTTCGGAAGGCGTTCTGAATTGCTTGCTGAAACAAACCTACAGTATTATGATCTCACCCGCTCAGTTCTATAGTTGAAAGGAAACTTTAGCTACTTCACTACTGGTAATAAAACAATTTAAATCTCCAGTTATAATAGCTGCAAAATAATATAGACTTTGTAGTCACCTAGCTGCTAAACAAATAGCCTATTTTCGGTAGATATTACAACTAACAAACACAAATTTCTCCGCACGCGAACATGAATCTTTTGATAGAAATAGGTGCGTACACACGAATTTAACATTTTTTAAAGAAATTAGAAAAATCCGATGGGATTAGTAGTTTTATTCATGTTTATAAAGCTTAAAATCTCGCAAAAACTAAATTTTAGAAAAATTTTGTTTCACAATTCTAAGCGACGGAATACTGAAAATGGAACTTCCAAAACACCCTTAACTCTTAACACTATTATAGCTTATTTCACACTCGGACAGTAATATAATTGTCGCATCTTGAAGTCACTGCTGTAAATGTTAATAATAAAGTTGTTCTCATTTTCGGAGTCGCAGCTCTCTTTCTCACAGATGTGTCAGAAAAGGCTACAGTGTATGACGGTTATGTTTTCAAATGTATATTTTCCTTGTCTACAAGAAAGGGGGGAATGTGTGGATAATACTGTTTTTCTTTTTAAAAAATGTTGTAAATGTCACTCCTTTTACATTCTTCTTCTTGCCAATATTGATAAGTTGATAGCCATGTGACCTGTGAAGGTGTCAGTAGTGAACTGTGTTTAAATAAACTCGTAGTATAAGGTTACCAGACGTCACCGTTTCCCAGGGACAGTTGCCAAATTTGCTTTTTGTTCCCGAACAAAATTCGTCCCATGACGGTTATGTAACTGTGGGGATCTGGCACCTGTGAATATCTAATTGAGCTCAAAATTGTCATGAAAATCAGTACGGAATGGAGAATAGGACGCATTCTTTGAAGGAAATGCTGCACAGGGCAATGAGAAGTTCGCCGTAAGTGTTCAGACATTTATGTCATAAAATAATCCACGTAATTAAAGCCTGCCGTTTAGAGTTAGATTAGAGCTGCCGTTCTGGCTGCTTCTCTTTATGACACTTTCAATAAATGCCGCCTGTTAGCACAGATTTTTCGCAATGGCAATAGACCTCTCACTGCCCACAATTCGTCTGATGCAAATTTTCTCATTATACTAAATGAAGTACTGTGATAATGTGAAAAATCGATTTTGAAACTTTCATGAATATAGGGAACTTATTCTGCACACAATGAAAGAAAAGTTGTGTCTGTGTCCAATGATACGGTTTGTACTTAACGCACACTACACCACGCCGACTATCAACTAGCACATGATTCGCGGCGGTCGACCATTTCTCCATAATAGGCCTATAGTATTTCCTATAAAGAATGCATTTTGAAGATATTATGGCAATTTGAAACCAAATAAGTCACAAGATATCGAGTTACTTCATTCAGCTTCATACACTGTAGTCTTTTTATTTAATGAAGTAGAATATCAAGGGGACGCGCTACTGACATAAGCTTGGCCAATTTTTTTTTAATATGGTGCCAAAAAATCTACAGTTTCTTGAGGAATAGGAAAGCGAAAATTTCACCGATAAATCTTCACATTGATAGAAATTTAGTATATCTCATATAAGTGGTTATTATATTCTGAATGCTTATTATAATCTTTGAAATGATATTACCACAAATTAGACTTTCCTACATGTTAACTTAATTGCAATAAAATATCTTCTAAAAGGCTACATCTAGTGTAATGACACTATGCACATAATTATATTCACAACAGTTCTACACATGAAATGCTGCATTCATGTCACGATTATTATAAACAAAACTGTGATTATGTAGGGCAGTAAAGTTTAAAAATGACAAGGAAATCAAATGTTCAAAATTAATTTGTTCTTACTTATGACGTATATTTACCAGAAAAAAGAACAAAGCACCATTTCACTATACGGCGTCTTAGTTTCATTTTAAAATTTTAAGAAATTGATTGTTTTTATATGGGGGCCAGATAAATATTTGATAATATTAGAAGTTTTTTAAATAAAAATATTTCAAACACTTTCTGGGCACATTTTTCGATATAAAAATTTGAAAGAATAATTGTGCTAATGTATTCTAGCAATATCTAACTGATGTAAAATTTTCAACAAGATAAAGTGAATATTTTTAGTAGGTTATTTTACGACGCTTTATCAACATTTTTGGTTATTTAGCATCTGAATGAGATGAAGGTGATAATGCAGGTAAAATGAGTCCGAGGTTCAGCACCGATAGTTACCCAGCATTTGATCATATTGCGTTAAGGGAAAGCACCGGAAAAAACCTGAACCAAGTATCTTTCCCCGACTGGGAATAGAACCCAGGCCACCTGGTTTCGCGGCCAGACGCGCTAACCTTTCTATATGTTATATATAATGTCTGATTTCTACTGACTTGTTTTTTTTTACATTTGTATTATGATTATCTACTTCAGATTTGTGTGTAAAATTGTCGTTTTATATTATATACAGAGTGTATCTATATATGTGTCCATAAATGTGGGGGTGTATTCCTTACACCAAAACATAACAAAAAGTTCATATGAACATGGGTCCGCAAACCCTTCGTTAGGGAATTATGAAAGGAATTTCCTGTGGCGACCCCTGATTATGTAATTCACCTCAAACTTGCATTTTTCTCACTTTCTTCATTACAAATTTTTGTTATTCACAGTAACATTCATCACATCACAAGATATATTCAGTGAGAGAAATGACGGATATGCAGTACATTTATGGTCTAGCAGATGGGAATACGGTAGCAGCACGTCATTTGATCAAATCCGTAACATCCCAGGGCATTTGAACAGAGTGCGGCAAAGCATGGAACGCATGCTCGGGGCATGCATCGAAGCAGGAGGGGGTCACTTTGAGCAATTTTTGTAAATGTGTGTTGTTAAATGTACCACATGTACCATTACCAATAAACCCATAACTCCCTAACGAAATGTTTGCGGACCCATGTTCATATGAACATTTTGCTATGGTTTGTTGTCAGGAATACGACCTCACACTTATGGACACATATAGATACACCCTGTATATAGTGTTACGTTACATTATATTAAGTTACGTTACGTTACATTACATTGTATTACATTAAGGTACACTATATTACGTTACATTACACATACATACATACATACACATATACGCACACATACATACATACATACACATACACATACACACATACGCACACATACACATATACACACATACATACATACATACATACATACATACATACATACATACATACATACATACATACATACATACATACATACACACATACATTCCATTGGAAGGAAAATAAAATTTCACTTCCCTTACGGATATCGAACCCATGTACCCTGAATAAATAGCTACAGACAACCATTTCAATTACGGCTGCGCGTATATAGGTTTTCAAGATACTGTACTGAACACATGAGAAGTAACTTCATTTATTCCCTTTTGCGACACATTACCTCGAGTCGTAAAATTAATTTCAGACAAAGCCGCATATTCGTGTGAAAATTGTATGTTGCAAAGTTGTCTAGTCTGTGCACACCATGTCTGCGAGTATAGGTGGGAAGGAAATATTAAAACGAATGTGGGGCAGATGAGCTGGGGGAGTGGGAGCAGCTCCGCATCATGATCATAATAAACCTTAGGGTTCTTAATAAACAGAAATTACTCGTTGAGCGAATATTTAGGTAGGCTTACGCTCCGAGTGTGACGTGTGAAAACCGAATATTTAACACGTTTGGATCTTGGTATTGCCCGAGCTAGCGGCTCTCCCTCGCGTGGGGGCGGAAAAATATAAAGACGAGGTTCAAATAAAAGATCGAACACAAAGCCCTGTCCCCAGAGAGAAGCGCCGCATGGACAGGGTGGGAAGGGGGACGGATCAATGTCCACGTATAAATCTGCCAACAACTGTGAATTGTGACTTTTTAACCCTTTGAGACGGAGTGGTTTCACTATGACATCACCTCCTGTCAATTTCAGACAATCGCATCGGAAGACGCAAGGTGGTAATTGACTACGTAAGTTAAAAATATAATTTATTTTAAGAAACAAGTGCAAGTGTACTCAGTTCAAAAAAATAAAACTATAGAGGAATAGAAAACTATAACTTAACGTTAGGTATGTTAAGTTAGTGTCATTCTAACAATGCGACACGTTCGTAATGGAATATACATTAGGATGTTGTTATATTATCATTATTATTCTGATTATATTATTATTATTATTATTATTATTATTATTATTATTATTATTAATGTGGTATACACAAGTCTTCTCAACCAAAAAACTCTACCTTCTTTCTCCAAATGTCGCCATTTAATCAATCGTCTTGTGATGCACCTTTACTGGCATCATCTCTTACTCCGTCATTCTATGTGGGTTGTGGCCTTCCACGCTTTCTTCTTTGAGACGGTATCCAATGAAAAATTTCTCTACTTAATTTGCTGTCTTCACTTCTCCGTACATGTCCTTACCAATTTAGGTGCAGTTTAATTTTTCTTGAGCAATATTTTCTGCAAATTCCATTTTTATTAGTCGTATATTATTTTTAACTTTAATCTTGAATTTCTTGTGAACGTGATAGGTAACCCATTCCTGTGACAAGTAATTTAGTTGTATGATATGATATGATATGATATGATATGATATGATATGATATGATATGATATGATATGATATGATATGATATGATATGATATATGATATGATATAATATATGATATGATATGATATGATATGATATGATATGATATGATATGATATGATATGATATGATATGATATGATATGATATGATACAATATATGATATGATATGATACAATATATGATATGATATGATATGATATGATATGATATGATATGATATGATATGATATGATATGATATGATATGATATGATATGATATGATATGATATGATATGATATGATATGATATGATATATGATATGTTATATGTTTCTTTCAACATTTTCAGTCCTGCTGACCCATCACATTTCTGTATTCGAGTCAGCAGTACCTTACACTATTTACAGCATCAAAACACAGACGTAACGTGATCTTAATGCTCTTAACTGTCTTTCACATCCCTTCACTTTCACTTATTCCTCCTTCTAATTTATCACTCTAATTATTCTCGTTTACGTCTCTTATTTTCATTTACATTCACTCCCACTTTCTCATAACTAACTAAATAATTATTTCTTGTAAATAACAAATATATTTCAACTTATTTAATATAGAAAACCTAACACTTATTGACTATTCCCGGGAAAAAACATAACCTATAATTAAACTTCACTGATTAAACACATTATCGCTCGTACCCTAGAATATTGGTTTCACTTTATTTATAACTTGGTATTAGAATCCACTGTTTAAACAAAACAAATCCATAACCTTTAAAAAATGCATCAGTTCAATTCCATTATTCCATTATATAACTAACCCTGCTATTATTTCATCCCACTGAATCTAGTTATATGCCTGTTGAATATTCTTGTTTCAGCCCAATAATATAAAATAAACACATAAAACTTTCTTAAAATTAAAAGTTTTAATGTGTTTAAACATTTAAAGAGTTATGCTATATATTATTCTTGTAGAAACCTTCACTTATATTGTTTGTGCTATGGTCGTTACGTATTGTTGCGTCATAATGATTCCAATGGACAACGGGATATCGCGCTGGAATCGCACGCCTCCTCTCTCGAGATGGTCGTCCGGAAATATGTCACCTGGAAATAGTCCAGAACTGGCTCTATGTCATTGCCCGCGGCATCCCGCAATCCCAGGCAACAGTCCTAAACAACATTTCCATTTGTAACAATCACAAATGTTTATTCCTGAAAACCGATTTCATTGAAAGAAATATGTATCCTCCTCGGGTGAGAAGAATCCCAATAACTAACCAACCAACTATTCGAAACTTGGTTTCGGAATAATTATATTCGGAAATATGGTTTTGGATTTTTCCATTTCGGGAAAAAGTACGTTCGGAAAAATAAATATTCGGAATACTGTATTCGGAAAAATATTGTGTATTACTTTTATAGAATTTTCTGTTCCGTAGGATTGGATTAAATAAACTAATGACAATTTGTTTCAATGATTCTTCTTTCAATTGTAAATCAGACCATTAATTTTTTTAACAGATCCCAAATTCTTAATATTTTGTACTGTTTTAATTTTCTTGACATTAATTTTAAAATCATCAGAGGGATCCGTGCGAAAACATTCAATTTTCGAGTAGTTAAATATATCCCCGTTTTAAATATTAGTCTTTATTTTTATGCGCACATAATTAGTGTCGTCTACCTCAGAAGTAACTGAAATTTGATCATCAACAAAGAGTATAATTATGTATACATAGAGGAAGTAATATAATTGCGCAGATTTTAACAGTTTATTCCTTGGGTAGAGTACAGCAAGAAATTCTCATACCATATTAGTCCCAAATGAATACTTTTCTCAGATAAAAATAATCTTCTCCTAAACGTTAACACTGTTTTACTCGATAAGTATTATCCGTACGATTCTGAATTTCGTTTTTATCACTAGAGAAAGTCATAAGGAATGATTTATCACTTTCCAGTTATTCAATAAAATGGACTATTTTCTTGCAAATTAAATAAAAACATTAATACGCATTTTACCTCTAATTAAGATTCTGTCTGATGTGTACATCTATTAACAAGCAGTACATCTCACTTGACGGTATGTGTTAGAGGAAGAACAATTGTTTGTATGCATCTGAAATCTGATTAGTGTAATCTCACAGTCTAGTATATACAGTCACGGAGCTTGAGTTGTGAGGGTGCTAGGAACAATAGAGTGTGCCGGTACTATTTCGCATTGTCTGTAATGAGGCGATATTAGCGATCCTATTGGTTAGCAACTATCTATGAATGCATATTTACTACGTATTGAGCTTCGTGACTGTATATACTAGACTGTGGTAATTCGTAGCTAGTCGGCGATGTATGCAATGGAGGGGGAAAGGAACTGGGCATCCTACCTCATTATCTCCTGGCTTAGTTGCATTACGAGTGGTGCCTTGTTGTTATCACTTATGAGTTTCAGATCTGTCTTCGGACAGATATACAACACGTATTGTTATTTCTTGCTACTGGAAGTCTGGCAATCCTACTGGAGTGACTAAGGGAAGAAACTCAACTGTTCAGACCGAGTGCGTGTGTGCTTTCGTACGTGAGCTGGCGACACGCTGTTGCCAGAAAACGCTGAATTTCGACCCAATTTTCTAATTAACGATGCACTTCATTACAAAATGCATAATATGTTTTTCTTTATTTATTCTATTGCATTTTATTGTCCCTCACTTCCACTCTGTATATCGATCCTTTCACAGTTTCAATCCCTTTGGCTTATTATTATTATTATTATTATTATTATTATTATTATTATTATTATTATTATTATTATTATTTCTCTTCCACACCTGTCTCGTTGCTCTCGTGTACACCAACCATACTCGTGTCACTAACCTCTCCTTTAGATACGATATTGTTGATTTTTTCTCTCAAAATTTTTCTGTTCCTTTCCCTTTCTTCTGAGCCTACAATCGGGCCCTTTAACTTACTAGACACTCCTCTACACTAAAAATCAAATTGTTTATCTTAATTTTATCCCTGATAAGTTTCGCGAATTGTCCATTTCTTCGAGTTGATTTAAGAAAAGGAATTAAAAGTCTTCTTCTGCTTCTCACTTTGTAGCTTCAGTCATTATCTATTCTGATCATTGTGTTCCCTAGCATTCTTCTATTCTTCATAATCCTCTCCTTCGTAACCATTCTCTTAAATTTTACTAATATTGACATAAATTTTTCTGAATTTTGTATTTGCTTCTTTCGCACTCTAAATGCTTTCTGTACTTGTCCATCGCTCACGTCCATACCAAAACATTCTCAACACAATCCTAATATCCTCTCATGCGTATGTATCGATACTCTGTTCTCTCTCTTTTTCTTCTATTTCGAAAAATAACAAGTTTTTTCTTCTCTTCTCCTCCTAACATGTCAACGCCTCCGCTACACATTACTATCTCCTGACTTTCACAAAGCGAGACGAATTCCTCTGCAACTTTAGATTCATTATTATTATTATTATTATTATTATTATTATTATTATTATTATTATTACTACTACTACTATTATTATTATTATTATTATTGTCATCATCGTCGTAATCATCACAATCTTCCACACAACTGTAAACTGGAAGAATAACAATAACAGGGAATGTACCCCAAGCTTACAAGGGAAGGGTTTCGGTTCGAACAGGAATTTCGTATCCAAAATTTGTATACAGGCTCATCTTTACATCTCTGTAAAGCTCCCAAATGCATTCGTTTGTGCAATGTCTGGTTTGTCTGTTAGAGCACTGTACAAGTTGAGGGGTGGGGAGAGCACTGCACAAATTAAGGGGATGGGACACCTTACCCGTAAGCCTAGCCTAGCCTAGAAGCTAGTGCGAGTGGTAAAATGTCTAAAGCCCATTTAAGAACACTTTTCTCCAACGTTCTGTCTGAAAATATTGCAGCTAATCAAAAGTACATACTGTTGTGTGAGTCATTGAATGCGCACAAAGACGCAACCTTAATAAATGAATCATTCTAAGGCTAGGACATGGAATGTATGATCATTCCACCTAAAAAAACTAAATATATCCAGCCTGTGAATATCTATTTCCTTAGACAATACAAAATATATGCTCGGAGGATAACAGATTACATGACTCTTGCTGAGAATCCAGAACTTAACTTGGGAAATCGAGTGTTTATAATGAAAATGTACTCTGTTATTCATAACCAGTTGTCTGCTCCAGTATACCGCCCTGTACTTCAGTATTCCTGGCAGTCAGCTGGTTACGTGAATCGTGAACAAGTCTCGGACTTCAAAAATGTAATTCAGATGGCATTTGATTTTTCAGCACTGGAGTGTGGTTCAGAAGATTGTTCAGGTGTTGCTTCTGCGTGTTGTGCTTATTGCTCTGCTCCGTGCTGTTTCATGCATTTCATAGAGAATCCTCATGTACATTTTTAAAGAAGTGTATTGGCCAATACCAACCAAACGGAGATTTACAGAAATGAATGCTTTTACGGTCTTCATTACCATTGTGAGTTAAGCGTCTGTACAAATTTTTAACCAAAAATTCCTGTTCGAGCCGAAACCCTTCCTTTGTTAGTGTTGCAGTTAGGATGGTTGTGTTGCTGGTCAAACGTGTTGCGAATGACGCGAGTAACGCCCTTTTTTTTTTTTTTTTTTTTTTTTTGCTAACTGTAATGCATTGAAAATCATTTTCACCAGGAATTATAGAAACTTATTCAGTGAATCCTTTTATAACATTGATTAGATCTCTAACGATAACTAGTGTGGTGTTAGCTTGCACGTTTCATATGTGTTATATTTCCGTTTTGAGCACCATGTATTTCAGCAGCTTTATTTCAGCTTCCTTCTTCATTATATTTCTGTCAGTCCTGATGGCTACATCAATAATTTTAAGTCTTCACAATGTTGTCATGTATTATGATTTCTGAATCATTTGTTTCTATTTCTATGTGATTTTTTTATTGTGAAGTCCCCAGTGAAGTTGTATTGTTCTAATTTTGTCAGGGTAGCTTTTGTTTCTTGCAGATACCAGTGTTCAGCCAATTTTTCTGTCATTCAGTTTAATATTTCATTGTGAATTTTGGACATGCATTGTTATGCCTTGCACAATAACCATATGATGCCAATCAAGGACATATTGAGACGACATGGTATATTGTTTCTTCAAAAGTTCGGCATAGCATTGTCCGCTTCTTTCCTGAGTATTTGGTTGCTGTAATATTTTGTTCTCAGTTCCTGGACTTGTGCTTCAATAATTAAGCTCTCCGTTTTACATTTAATTTACCTTCTGGTGGCCATGTGAGGAGAAATTATTTATCTACTATATTTCCATTAATCTTTCGTAGTATTGCTCACGAATTGATTTATTTTTCCATTTAGAACAAGTTCTCTAATTATTTCAACAGTAGTGTCAGTTCTAGAGATGAACAACGATCGAGAAAACAAGACTAACAGCGCCCGCAAAGCCTAAAACTCGCACAACAATGTTCTATATGTCGCGTCGTTGACGTAAAAACTACTTGTGGGTGTTTCGAGACACCGAGATTGATCACTCCAGAAGTACCGAACGCCAAGCAGCCTTGAATCGCCACAGTTGTTTATATCTGACTGAACTTTTATCTACTTTGGCAATTGTTATATATGTATAAAGAAATTTAATTTAATTTAATTTATTTAATTTAATTTATTTATTTAAATTTAATTTAATTTAATTTAATTTATTTATTTAAATTCAAATATACAGAATAAAGAAATATAGTTACAAAATATACAGAATAAAGAAATATAATTACAAAACAAAACAAAGAGAAATACAACTAAGATAATACAAGCAATATAGAAAGAAGATACAGTAGCATTAACAAAATTTGAGACCGAATGAGCAGCGCTCGTGCTCGGTCGCAGTTCAGATATAATATTAAAATAAAAAAATAATAATAATAATAATATAAATAAATAAGTAAAATAAAATAGGAACTAAAATATAATTACAGCGGCAATGGAATTATATAATATAATATTAACACTAGAGAAGAATAATATCGCACGTGAAAAGTAGGACTAATATATATTTCAAAATTATAGAATACAAATATAATATAGGTTGATTAATTCATACACATAGGCTATAAATTTATTTAATCAAATTGAAGATATTAACACGTTTCTAATTTTCTTGTTATATGTTAGTGGGTTACATGTTAGAAGTTCTGGGTGTAATTTAGTTAAAGCATTGTACAACCGAGGGCCAAAATTTATGCTATGCTTTAGACCAGCAGATGTGAGACATTTAGGTTCTACTAATGTTGAATTAATATTTCGTCTTGTGTCATAATTGTGTGTCTGTAATACAAACTTATTACGATTTTTATGATAAAATTTTAACAGCGTATACTTATAAATTTGTTCAATATTAAATACATTAAATTCAGAATAAATTAATTTAGTTGGATAATCGAAACGTTTCTTCAAACAGATTTTAATTATTCGTTTTTGTAGTAAATTTAACGGACTAATATTAATTTTTGTACTTCCACCCCAAACAATTATACTATATTGAATGATAGACTGAATAATGGCCAAATAAACATTTCGTAGAACTCTAATAGGTAAGTAGCATCGAATATTAACGAATTTATAAATTGTTTTACGAAGCCTCTTACAAAGATAAGTAATGTGATGAGGCCATTTTAAGTTCTGATCAATAATGATACCCAGATATTTGACATACGTGGCTTCTTTCAAAGGTGAACATTTACAACTTTTGGGATCTAAACAATTTTCACTGTGTATTATTAGTCTATATTTATCGCTAAATTTTAAATTTTGAACACTGGCAGCTGTTAACGAAAAAGGAACTAAAGTTGATTTTGATATATTTAAAGAAAGGAAGTTGGAATTAAGCCATTTTTTTAACAATGTTAGCACCTATATTAGCATTTCTATATGCTTCCTGCCAAGAAAAACCACTGAAAATAACTACTGTATCATCCGCATATGAATATATAGATCCATTAAATTTTTCTAAATTTATATTTAACAAATCATTAACATATACTAGAAATAAAATAGGTCCCAAAATTGTTCCTTGCGGTACACCTATATAAATATATTTGTATTCACTAAATTGATCTTCAATTTTGGTCATTTGCTTTCTGTTACTAAAATATGATTGGAATAATTTTAAAACTATACCTCTAACTCCAATAGTATGTAGTTTGTCCAAAAGTAAATTATGATTGATAGTGTCAAAAGCTTTCCGTAGATCCAAGAAAATACCCAAACATTTGTTTTCGATATCTAGTTTATTGATAATTTTTCCAGTAACATTAATAAGAGCATCATCGGTAGAAATATTATTCCGGAAACCAAACTGATTTTTAGAGAGAATTTTATGTTTTTCTAAATAATTTATTAATCTATTCTTTAAACATTTTTCAAGCAATTTGGAAAATGTTGGAAGTAAAGATATAGGTCTATAGTTATTTAAATTATTTTTATCTCCAGATTTGTATATTGGAATTACTATGGCACATTTCAAAACATCTGGGAATATACCTTGCACAAAACATAAGTTAAAAATATGAACCATGGGTTTTAATATATATTTGATAATAATTTTGAAAGTATTATTCTTAATTCCATCTATACCAGGAGCAACATTATTTTTTAACTTCTTAACCAAAATAATAATTTCATCTTCAGTTACAGGGAAAAGAAACATGGAGGAAGCTAAATGTTCATCTTGTGTCTCATTTTGTAGAGAAGAGTTAAAATTTGACTTATTAATGTTAGAAGTAACTTTGTGTCCTATCTCTGAAAAATAATTATTAAATTCGTTTGCAATCTCTTTTCTGCAATTTAATATTTCACCCTTATCGTTTTTTAACTCCTTGATTGGCTGTTTATTTTGTACATTTACATCTGTAGCTTCATTTATAACTTGCCAGAATTTTTTAGGTTCATTTTTGTATCTATCAAATTTGGATTCATAATATTTAATTTTAGTTTTTCGAATGATAAGAGTTAACATATTTCTATATGCTCTATAATAATTTTTTAGTTGTACGTTACTTGGATTCTTTTTAACTTTTAAAGCAAGTTTGTCTCTTGTACGAATAGAATTAATAATGCCGGCCGTGATCCAGCCTATTTGAAACATCATCTCTACCTTTCAGTGTATAATAATCCGTTTCCCAATATTTATTTAATTACTAGGCCCTTATTAAAAGGCTAGGAATTTTCTTTTCACTATGTTTCAGATCATGTGTGCAATCTCAAGTAAAAAGGCATTAACGTTATGTTTTATGTTTCTTAGAAATGCAAATTTATTGCAAATTGCTTTTTTTCTATTTATACAATCATAGGTAATATCATATAATAGAACCAGAACATTTTGATAACTAAGATACTATTCTGTTTTGTCTTTTTGTCTCACTTGTTATAATGTTATTTATTTCAATGATGTATGTTATTCAAAGTTACGAAATCTTTCCACGCCGACCACACGTTATTTCGAGAATGATGAGCGAGACTCGAAGCGCACGAGAATGACGAGCCGAGACTCGAAAGACAAATGCAGCGAACACAGCGAGCGAGAGCGGCAGTTAGTTTTGTTCATCTCCAATGATTTCCCTACAGATTTCATTATTATTACATTGTTAGCTTCAACATGTCACACTATTTTACACTACGTAAACAATAGTATTAATTGTGATCCACATAACTATATTGTTAAGTTTACAGTTAGGAAAATGTTGATGCTATCCAGATGTCTGGAGTATGACGTGTGTATTACCTAAAACTATTTTCTCTAATCCATCCCAATCGTGTGTTCCTCATTTTTTATAGTAGAAAATATTAACCGAGATTTTTCTAACATTTCGTTTTTTTAGTAGGTTATTTTATAACGCTTTATCAACATCTTAGGTTATTTAGCGTCTGAATGAGATGAAGGTGATAATGCCGGTGATAATGCACCGAAAGTTACCCAGCATTTAATCATATTGGTTTGAGGAAAAACCACGGAAAAAACCTCAACCAGGTAACTTTCGTAAAGCATCAATGATAACACAAACGATGATAGCTTAAGACATTCCACTTACAGTGCACTTCTGTTATTAGATTCGTATCATGTTTCTTTGACATTTCCCTTATTACTGTCCCATCAGGTGAGAAACTAATTTCATGCGAATTTCTTTTAACCAATAAAATAAGATTAATCATACACAACAGATCAATCAGAATGACATTATACTGATAGTATTCAGTTACCACACTACAACGATAGTTTCCACAGCTAAATACAATTGGTTTCAAAGGGATCAAGGTTTTTCTGTATTAGTTTCTTTGGAGAAAAAATTGTTACGAAAAAAATGTGACGTGATTGGAACACAATATCTTCAAACTCTGAACTTAAAACAATAATAAATTACAAATTTTAATATGAACTGCTATCAATAGATAAAAGTACTTGATTGAAAATAAAATGTTATAACCTCGAATTGTTGTCAAATAATGATGTTCAATTAATCATGAATTTTACACATATTCACAAGTTCCAGGACAAAATGGAATACCTAAAAGCCTAATTCTGATCACAATCATCGTGAAATCTTGTAAACTCATACATTTCCAAATATTTACCCATGAACTTCGAACTGCAGGACGCACACGCTTTCCACGTAAACAACAGAATGCAATAACAAAATAAACACTACATAATGGGTACGTAATGTTGTTCGCAATGAATTTATCTAGTTGCATTTCATTTGTGTTGGTTTTTGTTTTAGTAATTTAATTTGAAGGGTACACGGGAATAACGATCAAGGTCCATTTTAGAAAGTTTCGAGAAAAACTACTTTTAAAGTTTAAGCACTTAATACTTTATGTGTGTATTTAATAGAAACTGACGTAGTGGAATGTCAAGAACGATGATTTCTTATTACTAGCTAGACCACATGATAGTACTTCCTTTTCACTATAAGATGGCATTATTAACTCAATTTCGATTTTTGATGGACCTTGATCGTTTTTCC
The DNA here is from genome assembly GCF_040183065.1 of Periplaneta americana. Classification (NCBI taxonomy): domain Eukaryota; kingdom Metazoa; phylum Arthropoda; class Insecta; order Blattodea; family Blattidae; genus Periplaneta; species Periplaneta americana. The sequence continues at coordinate 50,557,862 of NC_091126.1, forward strand.
CGTGTACCATTCATTTTGCTTTCAAATTTATTCTTTTGCTATGAGATAATTATTTCTCTATTTTTTTCTCTCCAAATAATTATCGTAACAAGAAACATTTGTTAAGTTCAATTAAATTGCCAGAAAACTATCAGCACTTACACCATTCTTCTTCTGCTATGTTACTACAGCCCAAATCGGGCTTTAACCTCCTCTATTCTCCTCTTCCAATCAGGTCTGTCCAGTGATGTTCTCTTCCATGCCGTTACTCCCAAAACTTGCCTAGCATCCACTCTCACTGCATCGGCCCATCTATCCTTCGGTCTGCCCATCGGTCTTTTACCATATATCCTTCCCTCCATTATTTTCGTAAGTATCCTCTGGTTCTCCGTTCTGTTGATATGCCCAGCCCGTTCCAATCTTCGGAGTTTGATGTGTGTCACTACATCCATATCTCGATATTGTTCCATTACTTCCTCCATTGTCCATTTTCATTAACTGGTCCAGCTATCCGCCTCAATATCTTTCTTTCGAATGCACCTAAGGCTGATTCTATCTTATTATTCATTACCCAAGTTTCACATCCATAACAGAGTATTGTTCTAATCATTGTTTTGTAGATTCGAAATTTAGTTTTCTTATGTACAAATCTTGATTTCACGATATCCAACAATGCAAAGTACGGTATGTTTGATTTCCCTTCGTCATACGTGTTTGTATATACTGACACCATTATTGTTGACAATTAGACGTGGTAGATTTTAGCTATTAAAAATTAAAATTTTAACATTTCAAAAATGAAATTTAGCATTTCATGACCTTTTAATGTTGGAATTCAGTATTTTGTAGCGTTTTAGGACGGAACATTTTAAATAAAAAAATTTGTAGTAGAAATTCAATGTCATCGATGTGCATTTCCAGTTTAAAATCTTGAAAATAATAAATAAGTTGAGAAACATTTATAATTACAGTGAAATTGTGAACATTAAGAGACATGACAAAAGATATGGTGTGATTTTATCCTGACCCATCTTGTTATTCTATCACAATCATCCGCTACCACATAAACTCGTTTGTGAGTGAACACTGGACTTGAAGAAATTGCAGATAGCCAATATTCTACCACCAGAACCAGAAAGCTTAGTTGAAAGCTCAAAATGGCAGTAGAAGTAACAACAAAAAGGCTATCAGTGTTATTCATACTGTAATAGCCAACGTGGGGAGTGACCAAACTCTCAAGGCAGAGCCTTTAGATACAGCATATTCTGATATATTTTACAAAAATACAAAAATGTCTCATAAAATGTAATTTCGCAGAACACATCATTTCGCATTTTGTACTGAATTTCTTTTTTATCGCTGATTAAAAACTACACTAATATATTTAACATGCTTTTAAACATAACATTACTTTTATTTGGACAGCATTTGAGCATATTTCGCATTTATCGTGATTGCAAAAGTCTACCACATCTATTGTTTATCCACCAAGAATTGTTGTCGTCTCACAAGTGGAGGTCGCCGACATTTTTAATTCCATGTAATTTCTTCATTTTTTCATCGGCAATACAAGAGCAGTCCAATCATAATTCCTTCTGAATATCTAGTCATTGATTCCTTCCCCGTTCAGAACGATAAAGAGGTGTTTCTTGTTAGGAAATATGTTACACATGATGTACAGATACGGAATTTAAATTTGGAGCAAGTCTTGATGGGAGTCCACCTGTATGTAGGCAACAATTTCGCACGATGTCAACAAGTAGCATATATACAGGGGCTCTTGTTTACTGCACATATACAGTGAATTGTAAGCGAAACTTGTACAATAAGGGAGCCCCAAATTTTATTTTCGTATTTGTACACATATTTCCATGAAAAACTGACTCGTATTTATTGAATATAAACAAAATTTGTCTCACAATTTATAAGAAATCGTTATTTTTTTTACTTGGTTATTTAACGACGCTGTATCACTACTAGGTTATTTAGCGTCGATGGGATTGGGGATAGCGAGATGGTATTTTGGTGAGAGGAGGCAGAGGATTGGCCATAAATTACCCGATATTCGCCTTACGGTTGCGGAAAACCTCGGAAAACCCAATCAGGTTATCAGTCCAAGTGGGGATCGAATCTGCGCCCAAGCGCAACTCCGGATCAGCAGGAAAGCGCCTTAGCTACTCCGGTGGCTAACAGCGTATTCTTAATCTCACCGGACCGGTGGACAACAATGACGTCACGCTGCAGCGAAATAGGAACACAGCTGCTGGAAGATTCGATGGCTGTCATGGCGGCTGTACAATTGTTGTCTGTGCTACGCTAGCAAGATTTTGTGAAATTTCCGTACTGTCATTTCGCTCAAAGAAAAGAGAGCATAAACAGTTTATTTCTTGAAACTGAAGTAATAACTGGTCCGTTGACATGTTCGTTCACAAGCCATTAACATATTGTTTTTACGTTGTGCTCATTACAAACAATACAGCAGAACCAAAGCAGAACACACAGCCATGATACAACAGTGCACGATGTCATTCGTCTGCTAATTCCCGCCCTATACAAGAACCAATCAGATTCACTGATGGCGGATGATGGAGACTGCCACCACCTCTGCAAGCTGATGGAACCCGTGCGACACCGGTGGAGCATCAGTGACGTCATCGTTGAAATTCGGAACACCGTGGTGCCATCAGATTGGTCAGCGCTGAGATTCTGAATACGCTCTAAGAAATCGTTGCACCGAGACAAATAGGCAGATCATTTGCGAACCACTTTTCAATTCAGAAATTCTGAAATCGTTTATTTTTGTGCATATCTCGAAATATTTGGAGCACATAATAAATAAATGTTATCTTTACGGTTTTCGTAATGAGAAGGGACAGTACTCCTACTTTTCTGATAGACTGAAGCGATTATATTGCGATAGCGGGGTAATTGTGGGATCACAACTGTGGGGTAAATACGAACACTCTTTGAAGTCTTTCCAAAGCCGGTTTATTTCATATCGAATATCACGGTATGGAGCATGTATCGAAATCCGGCCCCTTTTCTGAGAAGTTCAGCGAGCGACTAAGGGGGCTTAGCTTCTGACTTTTCCCGCAGATTTGAGTTCGGAATTATCGTTCCTGGCTAAGAAACTGCTCACCTGGCCTGAGAGAAATCCCTACACATTCATGCACATCCGGTTAGCAATTTTATAAATACTCCACGAAGAACATTACCCTCCAGACCAAAACGTGTGTGAATGATATAAATATTACTCGCAAGGACGGTCCACGGTTTGGCCTCATTTGCTTTCAGTGAGAAATCGCTGCTGTGGAATTTAGTGTTATAATCCACGTCTAATGTCTGGATGAAGGGTACAAGGCGCGTGATAGCGTGTCGTTTTCGTATTCTGGATGGTCATGGTTGGATCATCAAAGAAACTACCCTCTCAGATTCTTTCTTAATATCAACCTCTTCCGAAAAGTGTCAGAAACGTACCATAAAGTGACCACAGGAGTTTCTTTCGTTTTGTTACTGATATTACCTGTGCTTATGGGTATTGAATTCAAACCACGGGCATGGATGAATATACAGGCTGTTTCAAAAATACGGGGCATAATTTCAGGTATGTATTTCCCACATGTAGACAATCAAAATAGTTCATTACAACATGTGTCCGGAAATGCTTTATTTCCGAGATATGGCCTTCACAACATTGAAATTCACCGGAACGTTTTTCTTTCCGCAGGTCGTTGCCGTCAAAGGAGACATTAAGAGGGCACTCTGACAGTTCATTCCGAGGCGAAGGTTACATTCAGTGTTGTGTAGGCGTTAGACTGTGCGACATGTATTCAAATCAAGAGCTGGCAGAGATACGGTAAGGCGGACGGCAATGCTGCGCTGGCTCGTCGTTTGTACCAGGAGAGGTACCCACAGCGACAATGTCCAGATCGGAAGATATTTGTACGTCTCCATTACCGTCTGTGCGAGTATGAGAAAATTGAACTCTCCTGGTTTGGGAAGGGGACGACCAAGATGTACAACTCCAGAAGTACAGGAGGAGATTCTGGAGGCTGTGAACATGACTCCTTCTATCAGCACACGAAGGGTAGCGTTGCAAGTCAATGTTCCCCATACGACTGTCTGGAGACTGTTGAAAGAGTATCAATTGTATCCTTATCATTTGCAACGTGTACAGGCCCTGTCAGCAGCAGATTACCCTGCACGAGTTAGGTTCTGTCAGTGGTTCTTGCAGCAGTGTGGTGTAAATCCGAACTTTCCTGCCCTAGTATTATTTACAGATGAAGCACAGTTCACACGAGATGGCATGTATGGGCGTATGAAAACCCACGTGAATTTCAATGTTGTGAAGGCCATAACTCGGAAATGAAACATTTCCGGACCATGTTGTAATGAACTATTTTGATTGTCTACATGTGGGAAATACATACTTGAAATTATGCCCCGTATTGTTTAAACACCCTGTATAATAGGATGCGAAACTGCGGTCAGCACCATCTGACGGAAGGTGGTTTAAATAAGATGATCAGCGCCCGACGTCGTGGGTGGTGAGCATTAGAACTATGTGTTGGGTAGATTACCGAGATTTCTCTATTTATCCGTTCGTTCGAGACGAACAGACGATGCTCGAGAAGAAAAGATGGCAGCCAGAAACTTGTAAATGGGTGGACATGAAGTGATACTAAATGTGTGTATAAGCAGTGTATGTTAAACAGTGACATTTATGGACGCTGTAAAAATAGTGTTGTTGAATGTATTGTAAAGTAATAGTAATATAATAAATTGAACTATCTAAGTAGTTTTTGCAAACGTTTCTATTGCGCTGTACACTAAATACCCAAAGAATACAATCCCAATTATCTAACCTTATTCATTATTTCCTGTCTCTGTTTGGTTATATTTTAATTGGATAGTGTAAAATAGATCATCTCTTTTATCTTCGGTAAGAATTTTCAGTGGAAGATGGCGTGAGAAATAAAAATGTAAATGTTTTATTTTAAATTGGGTTAGTTGAGAATATCGATGAGGGTGGGAGGGAAGGAATATTTTCTGCATAGTTTAATATTTTCGTCACCAGGTGCGCTGCTAAATCCATAGAGTAATTAGTTTTTGTTTGCGCTACTTCGTGCGCTGCTAGATGTAATAAGTTCTCCACCGTCCAACAGATGGCAGCAAGATCAGCTTCTACATTAGCGCCTGTAGCATGTGTTACGGGTAAATCAGTAAGTTTCGCATCCTATTATATATTCATCCATACCATGGGGATTTCATAAACGGGTAATTTTCCCTCTGGCCTCCATCAACGTGTACTTGCGCACATCATGTAGTGCTACCACTTTGATCCAAGTCAAGTTGAATGGTATTGATACAAATCCAAAGAATCCGAGCTCTGATTCCGGCAAGATATGAAGAATATTCTTTCTTAGGTCTACATAGGAAATAGAATTGTGTTCTTTTTTTAAGATGGTCTTGAATTTTCTAAACGTTTTTGTATTCTACGACGCAGATCACATGGCCTGAAGCAGCGATGACCAAAACTCGAACGGCAGTGATTACATGCGAGAGAGAGTCTAAGAAGTAAGGAGACGGGGGAGAGGTACATGGCATGAAAACTACAACCAGTGGTGGTTCGTGCACTAACATTGAGTTCTTCATCAACCCCGCGAAAAAAAATCGCAAGCTTTGCTGTATCAGTAATGTCATTACTGTCATCAAGAACCAATTAAAATGTATACAAATTTTCTTGCTTTTAAAAATATTCCTCATGAACACAATCAGAAATTTCCTGAATTCTCTTCTGGATATTTAGTCGAGAAATATGCAGTTTTTCAAAATTAATTAACAACTTTCATTGGAAAAATTACTTCAGCCACCTTGATCATTACGCTTTTATAAAACTCTCCTTCGTTGGAAGGCTTAAGAGAACGAGCTGTTTCGTTCCTGACTAGATAACTGGCTTCCTTACATTTATTTATGTCATCTTTCTCTTCATGACGATGATTTAAGGCTGATTTCAGTTCCTGGAGTTTAATAGCTCCTTTCATTACTACACTAGCACGTAGTAGACTATTCTATCACCTTCTCCATATTGTTGTTATTATTATTATTATTATTATTATTATTATTATTATTATTATTATTATTAAATCAATAACTAGTAATAACTGATAATAGTCATCAAAACATTAAACAATAAATTAAAATTGATATATGGAGTAGTAATTATTTTATCATTCAAGGGAAGATGTAGGCCTACATGTTGAGGCACGTAGTCTATATAAAGATCATGAATAAATAATAATGATAATAATAATAATAATAATAATAATAATAATAATAATAATAATAATAATAATAATATCTGCTATGCCTGTGTTTTCAGCGTAATCTCTTATAATCCCGCTTCTATATACTACTAGGTATTGAACCGTTGAGCAAAGCAACATACAGGGTGCTCTAAAGTCCCCATTACAAACTTCTAGGATTTGTTAAGGGGACTGAGTAGATAATATTTTGAATTGGAACCCATGTCCGGAAACGTACCGTTTCCGTGCTACAGCTGTTTGAAAGCAAGCACTGCCTGAACGTACGTCACGTGTCTCAATAAGTAATAGCTTCGCGATTCGTCCGCCTGCAGCGTTACATGATGAGGGGTGCTTACGTCAGATCCTCCATGGCTTCCACGATCACCGGATTTGACTCCATTGGACCTTTTCCTCTGGGGTCGTATGAAGAGTTTGATTTATGAGACTCCTGTAGAGACAGCAGAAGATCTGGTGGCACGAGTTGTGGTCGCTGCAGGAGAGACTGCACATACACCAGGTGTGATAGAACGCGTTTACCAAAACATCATTCGTAGGTACAATGCGTGCAACGAAGTTTGTGGTCGCCACATCGAACCGCATTTGTAGTGGATTTGAATGTTAACCATCATTTGAAAAGGACAAAAACAGTTTAAGTTGAACTGTAAACAATAGTGTTTGTGACAAATGATTCAGTTTCCATTTTGTTTCTTTGGTTATTAATGAGTTGAACTGTAAAACAAGTGATGTACTGGGTCACGCCTCATAATAAAATAAATTACTTGTAAAAGTGGTCGCGTTAAAAACATATTTTCAAACGGATGTGGCACGGAAACGGTACGTTTCCGGACATGGGTTCCAATTCAAAATATTATCTACTCAGTCCCCTTAACAAGTCCTAGAAGTTTGTAAGGGGAATTTTAGAGCACCCTGTATTACATTTTCTCCGACAGAACAGCGAACAAATTCCTTTTCCCATTCTGTACGAAAATTTCTGTTCCTGCTCGTAGAGACAGAGGATTTGTAGAGCGACATGGTACCGACACTGCTTACCATCAGTACGTGAGCGAGACAGAGAGCAATGTACAAGAAATTCCACTTACCAGTAAGAATGTCTTTGATTACACGATGTAATCACGATACCCAGTTGGGTCACCGCTGGCCTGGAGGTACAGCTACATATAAATCTGTGATATTGTTTCAAAATCTATGTGAGAGAAAAAGGAAAGAATGAATGGCGCAGTCCAGCAAGTAGTTGAAGAAGGTGAATGAATAACCGGCAAAGTTATTGCAGAAAAATAGCCATACTTCTAGGTAATATATCCCTAACCGACAGTTTTCAAATAAAATTTCAACAAAGTTGCTGAGATTTGAAACCGGTTCTTAAGGTTGGAATTTTTAGTTTGTTATTTTACGATGCTTTATCAACTGCTATGGTTATCTAACCTTGAGTTGGAGAATCTATGTTCTAGTAAGCCTTGGTTTTTCTGAACCGACGCATGCGATGTGCGAGGTGCGAGGCCCGCCTCGCACAAATCCGGACTATACGAGAGATAGTGAGTAGTTTCTATGGCTGCGAAGTGCGCAGACCTCGCATCTCGCAGCTATAGAAACCACTATCTCTCGTGTAGTCCAGATTTGTGCGAGGGAGCCTCGCACCTCGCACAAATCCGGACTACACGACACAACTCCGTCTGAAACCACCGGGCCATTGGCGTAGCTCGGTTGGCAGAGGCGCTCAACTGCTGATCCGGAGCTGAGCTCGGGCGTGTGTTCGATTTCCGCTTAGGCCAGGGATGAAACGATATTAGCTCCCAATCACGGTAGAAGAGCTCGACCTTGATCACGAGCGCATAGCACACGCACTACATGGCGTCCTAACGTAGACATCAGGAATGTACAAGCACATACATCGAATAAAGGCAGCAATTATTACAATAACTTGCGTTACTAAATTTCTGGCTATGTAATAATTATTCAATTATTTAATATACATGTACGTATATAAACAAATCGCAAAGGAAAGGAGTTTTAAGAACAAAAAGGGAAATAGGAAAAGTTAGTTCTTTTTAAACCATTTTCTTGCAAAAGCAATTATTTATTACGTAAATACTTCACTTCATTGGTTAGGAGAAACTAATAGGGTCTACCTGCTCGACGTGTGTGATCTCTAATTACTTTTGAGCATTTGTGTAAAAAAATAATGATAACATTGATTGAAGTAGAGTATATTGATTGTGTGATGTGAAAATTTAGTACTTACTCTCCAGTCGTGATTATATAATGAGATTTCTTAGAGTGATTTGTGAGATGTACGTAACACGAAAAAACAAATTCATTAAATTATGATAACCTAGTAGTTGATATAGCGTCGTTAAATAACCAACTAAATAAAATAAAAATTAAATTAAATTATGCTACTGAAGAATCATCGTAATATTTTGGGGTCACGCTATCATCTGATATCTTATTCTGCCCTGAGCTCTTCTCCCGTTCACCATTCCTTCCAGTACATTCTTCAGTAGCAGTTTCTTCTCAGCCAGTGACCCAGCCAATTCCATTTTCTCTTCCAGATCAGTTTCAGCATCATTCCAACCTTATTCTGTCAGTCCATTTCACATGCTTCATTCTTCTCCATTTCCACATTTCAAATGCTTCCAGTCGCTTCTCTTCACTTCGTTGTAACGTCCATGTGTGAAAATATGACAACAGAATCTTACTCCTTCCATCAGCAACCAAAACTTGGTCGACCAAAGAAGCCTATTTCAAAGTGATGCACTTGCGAACAAATGAGCAAAAATGATGTAAACTGCATAATTTATGACGAACATACTGAATGAAAACTTCCTCAGAAATAAGATCCATGTGTGCAGATTGAAGTTTAACTTAACTAAGACTAAATCACGTTTTCTATGTAGAGATATAGTACAGAAATGAGTTCTCAACACAAGATCTTTCACGCAGTTTAGTATGTAATCCCCCCTAAGCTGTACCCCTGTATTTCCATAGCAGAGCCTAGAAGGCCTACTGGCCTTAGCTCTGCCAGATTAAATAAATAAATAAATTATTATTATTATTATTATTATTATTATTATTATTATTATTATTATTAATTAGAAAATGTAGCCCAAATATAGAGTTTGAATAATTCAGTTTCGAAATGAGATGAGATAATTTTCGTAAGCTATTTGTCAGACATTAGTGGCCATATTCATAGACATTCTTAGAGCGGGCTTCGGGTGGATGAACAGCGAACTAACGTTTTTCGTATTCATAAACCAGTGTTAGCGATATGATATGAATCCTGTACAAGTAATCAGTCGTTAGCCGGGGCTAGTTTAGTACGCTCGTAGCGCGGGCTAGCGAAATGTCTATGCATTGCACCCAAGAAGACTAATCACACACGGATACCGCGTCTTTGGTTCAGCGCTAGCGCTCTGGTCTTCCATCCTCGCGGTTTGCATTCGATCCCCGCCTAATCGTGAGGGAATTTGTGGTGGAAGAAGCAGAGGTTAAACAGGATTTTCTCGGGCTATTTCAGTCACATTCCACCAACACTCTTCACACACCCCACATTTCACCTATCATCTGCAATAGTTAAAAATAAGCTGGAATGAAGTCTTGGTGTAATACGGGTTTCCGATGATGTCACAGTATATGATGGGCTTAGGATTCCGGGTACTTGAACCTGACTGTCAGAGCTGAGGCAGTATGGCTCTTATGTCGGCATCGGATTCACGAATGCCACCCAGGTCAGATGTTGTACTAGAACAACCATTGCATATAGTGCGCAATATGTGTCACTGCAAGCCATAGTGCTCCACCGCTGTGGAGTAACGGTTAGCACGCCTGACCGTGGAACTGGTAGGCCCGGGTTAAAATCCTGGTTGGGACAAGCTACCTGGTTGAGGTTTTTCCGGGATTTTTCCTCAACTCATTTAGAGCAAATGATGGGCAACTTTCGGCGTTGGACCCTGGACTCATCTCGCTAGCATTATCACCGTCATCTCATTCAGATGCGAGATAACCATAATAGTTGATAAAGCGTCGTAAAGTAACTAAGTAAAAAAAGCCACAGTGCGTGGATTCATTTCGGGTCCGTCCATCGGAAAGACAAGCCAGTCAGCCAGCCAGACGCATGAGTCCAATTGGCATGGTGTTAATACGACGAGGAATCCCCATAAGAATATGGCATTATAGACAGCAGTAGACTAATAGTACATTATGCAACGAGCTTCTTAATTACCATTATAGGCGAGTTTAGTGCTGCTTAAAATTAGGTTTTCCCCGGAGCGATTGTTTGCGCGCTTTCAATTGGAGACCTCCGGATTACCTCCGATTGATGCCGCGCAGGTTGTATATGTGCTGTGGCGCAGACATACGCTTTCCGCTGAGCATTCCTTTAATCGGATCAGGTAGTGATTCGAGTCCGCTGACGTCCGCGTATCTTTTAAAATAAGTTGTAATTTGTTATTGTTTATTCTCTGTTTTGTGTTTATGTCTCTCTCTCTCTTTCTTCGCCTCTTTTTGTTTTTTTTTTTTTTGTTTTGCTTGAAGTGCTACGTTAGCTAACAGATTTTTTTTTTCTAGTTTTGAAATTCATAGTATATGTGGAAAGGCGTATTAGTTTTATATCATTAATCAAATTAATAACATTCAATGTAACTGCTAAACTAACGCAGAAGTGAAGCTTTTCAGTAGCTAATGTAAACATTTATACTGTAGTTATACTATAAACTCTCGTTCAATCGCAAACAGTGTTTGTCAATTATTATTCTAATCGGTTTAGTTTAACGTAAAATATATTAAGGGAGCTTCAGAATGGAACAAAAGAAATGTGGGATATCAATTGGTTAAAGTTTACTGTTCAACATAATGTATTCAGATTCTTCACCGGACAGGATTGTGATTATTGTGTTAAAGAGTTTCAGTATTTGAACTACCTCTTCTAAAACTCGCCACTCTTTCTCTGTAATAAAAATATAAGCGGATATCAACTTAAGGATAATTATAATTATATTATTACCGCATGTTTCTTTAACTTCATTCAGAAACTCAATATTTTAACCCAAACAGTAAAATACAGAGACATCATTTTATTTTTACTAATATTTCTAATATTAACCTGGCTATACCTTTGGATTAACGGTTGAGAACACCGTTTGCTAACCCCTTCCACGACTGGAGTTCGATGATAGACTACTGGCGTAAAATACAAACATATCACCAGACTAGGTACAGGAGGAAAGAAAAGTAGTTCATCCATTTACGTAAAGTAGGAAATATCGCGACTTTGAGTTTGATAATTTTCATTGGGTTTTTCTTTAATTAAAATACAGTACTGCATTAACAATAACTGTTTTTACTCACGAACTGAGCTATCCATTCGGACGTATTCATTATGCAGTGTATATTATACTGTCTACAGCACATTAGCGTACAATATAGAGAATGAAGTTAAATTGAAAAATAATCATAACATGGATATTTAAACACAATTTTGAAAATGGTGGCCGTTCATTTCGATACAGGCGTCATTTCTTTGCTTGCATATTATTGCACTATAGACTATTGTACTTAATTCAAATTACCAGTTTCGTCATTCGTACTAGTATCTCGCGTTGAAATAATTCTGTACCTACTCTATAAAAGAGTACCTTACGTACTGTAAATTCAATCTTCACTTCTGCCCGATCCGAAAAGATAAGATTACTAAGACATGCTGTCTACTGTCGTCCACACCTGTGGAGTAAAGGTTAGCGCGTCTGGTTGCGAAACCAGGTGGCCCGTTCGATTCCCGGTAGGGGCAAGTTACCTGGTTGAGGTTTTTTCCGGGGTTTTCCCTCATTCTAATATGAGCAAATGCTGGGTAACTTTCGGTGTTGGACCCCGGACTCATTTCACCGGCATTATCACCTTCATCTCACTCAGACGCTAAATAACCTAACCTGTTGATAAAGCGTCGTAAAATAACCTACTAAAATAAAAAAATAAAATGAAAGCTATCTACTGTCCGTCCAAGTGATTTGGTCGCAGGGTCATAGAAAGGAAGGAAATCACGTGACAGTTAATTAACGGGGCGCTTTTATTTAAGGTATTTTAAACAGTTGTATAATATTACAAAGACGTCTAATTCCTAACAGAAATTAAGCTTTTCAAAAAAGAGTTAAGACAGCCCAGCTACTGCTCTTCACAGAGGGGCGAGCAGAAGCGGGTGGAGGAAATCGTGATGCGACGTAGGTAAACGGACAGTACCTGTGTGAAAATATGATTCAATATTGAAAGCTCTTTCGTCACTGGAAAACGCGAACATATTTCTGGAACGTACTATACTCACTAACTCAGTACTGTTCGTGTTTACTATGACCGTAAGACGACTTTGACTGTATATGCTTGATTCTGTGTGGAGAACGGTTGGAAGTATATTAGTAGAGGTGGTGGGAGTGAAGTACATTAAAAAAATTCAGGTACAATAAAAATTGAAGTAAGAATAAAATGATGTCCCTGTATAACTCAAGTTGTCTAAACAGCAAAATATAATTCAAGTCGTCTTTTAAATATTTCATATGTTTTTTATTGCCTCGAAAGTTACGTTTTAGATCAATTTCAAAACTTTTTTCTACACTGTGGGCCTTTGGGAACAAAAGCACTAAAACAATTTAAAAATAAATCGTATCAAATGTCTTCGTAATTGTTTTTGTCGGCGCTGTCATCAAGTTAGCGATTGTGCGATCGCTTCAAATGGTCTAACAAATTCGAAGTTCCACCACCCTTAGAGTAAATTCGCCCATGAAGTTTACAGCGTGCGACTTTATTATTACCTTCAACTAAATTAAAGAATTTCCATGCGACGGATATCTGATTTGGTGTCATTTTATTCCACTCACAACTATCGTCAGTCCGTACTCGCCGGTCGTCCTTGAGCTAACTGTCGCTTCTCTCCGAACAACCGCATCCCTGCGTATGTCCCCTATTCAATCTACGGTAGTACCGGAGATCACCGGTAGAGAGCTTTATTCGTAATCTCCGATTCCTCCGCGGTAGCAGTCACTCCGATGAACAGCACTGGGCGAGTTTCATACGACTTTTATGCTCGACCATATTTCTAACTTGAAGTTATTCAGATACATTTTATTTGTATCTGACAAGATCGGAAGTGACCTTGTTCTAGGTCGTGAATTGTGAGATGTGCGGAGACGCGAAAGTATTGATTTTTTCCAAGGAACAATCATGTCACTGACCTTGTGTAATCCCGTTAAACTTGGTATAACCTTAATTATTGAATTCGACATTGAAAAACGAGATGACAAATTGAATTTATTTGAATATTATTTACAATTAACGCTGATTATTATAGTAACAGAACATAACCTTCTGCGACAGTATTGGATTTCCAGCCTCCGTGACTTTCCGCTAATTCTCTTTCGATTGCATATCCGAGAATAATCGATACTTGCGGTTTTATAACGGTACAAAGCTGACTCGTTATTGGCTGAACACCTGTAAGCTGAATTGTCATTGGCTGAAAACACCTGAACTTTAATGAGTAGGTGTACCTTAATGACATGCATTAAAGGACTGCTACCAGGTGTATAATTACTACATTTCGGCATGGTCGAGCATAAAAAATGTTAATGCACTGTTTTCAGATCTTTTAAATGCCTAAATGATTATGTTATATATCGGATGGCTTAGAAGGCTTGACTCATATCTAGCAAAATGGTCATTTAGTTTAACTACATTATTATTATTATTATTATTATTATTATTATTATTATTATTATTATTAGCGTACGTGACATATCAATCTATATTCAGCTACAGACCTCCTTAAAAATTGTTGCGTTTGTATCTAGTTCGCGTATAATCATATTTCTGCATAATCCAACTTTCACATCAGCCTAGTAGATCCTAGGCCTATATCAACGTTGTTACTCTTTCGCTGAAGTGTTCGCTGAAATATTTTCAATATACACTTTACATGTGATTTAATACTTTCGTGTAATCGAATTCTGATGGAGATTGTGTGTTGAAATTTGATTTCTCCGAAGTTTCGAAACTCCGTACAAGTTCTCTCCAAAGGGTCGCCTACCCTTCAAAGTATTTGGCGAGATACAACCATACGAATCTTTTAAGTACACCCAACTTAGAAATGTTTTTATTGAACAGAACTAGACTCTTGCGGAAGTCTCTAAATAGTCTTAAGTGACCAAGTTCTTTCCCCCCCCCTTTTTTTCCTTTTTTATTATCTTGATATATTACTTAATAATTTGTATCTGTATGCCATATAGTACCATTTTGCTTTTCAACATTCTTTTCTTGTAATCCACATATTTTCTTATTAGTATATTAACATACTATATCTCAAGTGAATTAATCTTCGAATTTATCTCGAGCAGTTTATGTCTTATAAATTTAATTATATATTCCCCTTATGTTATGTAACTGATTTTGATTATATGTAATTTTCTACTTTATTTTTTATTCTCCTTGTATTATGTATCTGATCTTGAATATTTGTAATTTTCCACTATATTTTATGTAATTTCTAAGGTACCGTATCTTCTTTTGTGTTGTTTTTAATCTATCATATAATTTTGTATTTCATGTAATATTATTGAAACCTGGTTGAGTGGATGAGAAGGCCTTATGGCCTTAACTCTGCCAGGCAAAATAAAACTACTACTACTACTAATTGATTTAGTAAGCTGCTCAGAAAGAGCTAGGTAAGCAAGTCCGAAACATATTTTTGTGCGAGATCGTGCGTATTTGCTTGGTTTCCGCACAAAACCAATCCGCGGAAAGTCTAAAATTCCACATTCAGTATTCCCAATCTAACACACATAACAATTTCCCTCTTCTTACCGCTTAAGTGACATATTGATTTTACTGCTTTGGGCTTTTAACATATTATTTTTAGAGACGTTCAATATAGTAATATTTATAAATTGGAAACTTCCCACTGCAATTTCACCTAAATTGCACTGTTAATTATTGTTTTTTTGTAATATTTGCAAAAATTAAGTAAACTCTACAACTCTACTAAAGTTACTGCATTCGTGATGCAAGTAACATTAAGGAAGCCGTGAAAAAATCAACAAGATTCCAGACTCATCATGGCGGCTACTTTGACCAGAAAAATTAAACTTGCCGATGTTATTACTTCAATATGTTATATAAATAATATTGTTAAAATATTAAAATGAAAAATAAATCATTACATAACCTTACCGTTTGTTTTAAGTTCGCATTTATAGACTGGGGGAAAGAAAAGACAGACGTATATCACGGCCTGCTGGAGTATAGTAAACACAGAAAACATTTTAAAGCAACAATGTTGAAGATAGATTTTTTTTTTTGCAAATTTGCCGTCATTGAACAGAAACCAAGATGGAGATTTCATTGCAACTAAGTAGAAATTCCTCTTTCAGGTATGTAATAAACGATCTTCGCACAAAATAATGTACGATACACGAGCGGTATGTTTTCTTTCAATTCTTGGAAATTAAAAAAGCTCAACTACGTTTCGCTTTTTCAAACTTTTCCTCGAACATGAAAACTTCAACATACCGCTCTTGTAACGCATATTACTATTACAACCCCCAAAATCTCCTTAACAATATACACATTAGTATTTTATTTTGGAATTTCCAAACTACACAACATGTATAAGTACCTTACTGCATTTGTTGGAAGAATTTCCCCAACGTAAAATCCGAATTGACGGGATTAGCAGCTCGATATTAATAGCGAAGTTTTGGACATTTTCACGGATGCATACTTGTTGAGCGATTTTAAGTGGGAGTGGCGCGGCGGACTATGGGGTGGCGGGGGGGCGGGGGGACAGATGCCGGAGCCGGACGCGCCTTGTTAGCTCACGTCCCGTGCTGCTGTCTCCACTCTCCCGACCGAACTGCTCTCCACTTTTGTTTGTATTTATCCCCTTATTGATCCTTAGTGCCGCTGTTTCAATTTCATGCCAGTAGGTAGCGGCCCTTGTCCAATTACATTTCCTAAGTGTAAGTCTCCAGTTACCAATTCAAACAAGGAGATTACTTGACACTAAGATCGGGTTTCGAAATTAATATTTCCATTGTATGAACTTGATATTATCACAGTCTAGTATAATATACAGTCACGAAGCTTAATACTTACTAAATATGCAAACATAGACAGTTGAAATATGCATCCGTAGATAGTTGCTAACCACCAGGATCGCTACCATCGCCTCATCACAGACTCTTTCCCTAGCAGACCATAAAATGTATTGTACTTTCGATATCGTGTTCTTTTGAAAAAATTAACACCTTCCTTCCACTATTGAAATATGAAGTACATAAGGTTTATATATTATTTTCATAAAATGTATATTATATTCTATAAACTCACCTTCCAAGGATGAGAATGGTGACTTGCTTGCAGACTCTCCATCAATCCTAAACAGATGGAAAAACTATTTTGCGCAACTACTAAATGTACATAGGCCAAATAGAAATGATCGGGACGAAATTGAAATACAAACTGCTGAGCCATTTATACCCGAACCCACGCTTTCAGAAGTCGAAATTGCGATAGAAAATCTGAAAAAGTACAAGTCTCCAGGTATCGATCAAATTCCAGCAGAATTAATACAAGAGGGTGGGAGTGCATTATATAGCGAAATTTATAAACTTGTACTTGCTATTTGGGAAAAGGAAATTGTACCAGAACAATGGAAGGAGTCCATAATTGTACCTATTTTTAAAAAGGGGGACAAAACCAACTGTGGTAACTTTCGAGGAATATCACTTTTGTTGACGTCGTACAAAATTTTGTCCAATATTCTTTTGAGAAGATTAGCTCCGTACGTAGATGAAATTATTGGGGATCATCAGTGCGGTTTTCGGCGTAATAGATCGACTATTGATCAGATTTTTTGTATTCGACAGATAATGGAGAAAAAATGGGAGTATAAGGGTACAGTACATCAGTTATTCATAGATTTCAAAAAGGCTTATGACTCGGTTAAGAGGGAAGTATTATATGATATTCTTATTGAATTTGGTATTCCCAAGAAACTAGTTCGATTAATTAAAATGTGTCTCAGTGAAACATACAGCAGAGTCCGTATAGGTCAGTTTCTATCTGATGCTTTTCCAATTCACTGCGGGCTAAAGCAGGGAGATGCACTATCACCTTTACTTTTTAACTTCGCGCTAGAATATGCCATTAGGAAAGTTCAGGATAACAGGCAGGGTTTGGAATTGAACGGGTTACATCAGCTTCTTGTCTATGCGGATGACGTGAATATGTTAGGAGAAAATACACAAACGATTAGGGAAAACACGGAAATTTTACTTGAAGCAAGTAGAGCGATCGGTTTGGAAGTAAATCCCGAAAAGACAAAATATATGATTATGTCTCGTGACCAGAATATTGTACGAAATGGAAATATAAAAATTGGAGATTTATCCTTCGAAGAGGTGGAAAAATTCAAATATCTTGGAGCAACAGTAACAAATATAAATGACACTCGGGAGGAAATTAAACGCAGAATAAATATGGGAAATGCGTGTTATTATTCGGTTGAGCTCTTATCATCCAGTCTGCTGTCGAAAAATCTGAAAGTTAGAATTTATAAAACAGTTATATTACCGGTTCTTCTGTATGGTTGTGAAACTTGGACTCTCACTCTGAGAGAGGAACATAGGTTCAGGGTGTTTGAGAATAAGGTGCTAAGGAAAATATTTGGGGCTAAGCGGGATGAAGTTACAGGAGAATGGAGAAAGTTACATAACACAGAACTGCACGCATTGTATTCTTCACCTGACATAATTAGGAACATTAAATCCAGACGTTTGAGATGGGCAGGGCATGTAGCACGTATGGGCGAATCCAGAAATGCATATAGAGTGTTGTTGGGAGACCGGAGGGAAAAAGACCTTTAGGGAGGCCGAGACGTAGATGGGAGGATAATATTAAAATGGATTTGAGGGAGGTGGGATATGATGATAGAGACTGGATTAATCTTGCACAGGATAGGGACCGCTGGCGGGCTTATGTGAGGGCGGCAATGAACCTTCGGGTTCCTTAAAAGCCATTTGTAAGTAAGTAAGTATAAACTCACCTTCCTGGATCTTTCGGAAGAAGGATAACTAACCTATTTTTCTTACAATTTATAGTACTACAAACGTCCCTTGTCCCTTATTATTATTCAAATTATTGTATTTTAGCCATTTACAGTTATTACAACCGATAATGAATATTTCACAGTTTACATAGCTTTTCACAAAAATACGAAATGGGGCACAGCCAATACTTTTTCGACCTAGACCAGGCTGTAATGTTTGTTCGTGTTTTCTATTTCAGTGTATGGAGCTCAGTGAAATATTATGTTATAACTTTATTGCTTATCATTGCTAAGCTTTATTTAGTGTAATGTGTCCATAAGTTCCGTTTACTTCTTGTTGCATAATGTGTTGCAAAAATAATTACAAAACTGTGTTATTTTAATGTGAAGAGAATTATAATCTGTTCGCGTCAACATTTCAAGTTTAGAATGGAAGCTATTTTGAGGTTCAATAAAAAAAGAATTTATATAGTGATTTCAATTCAGCACATCTACCTTCCTTAATTTTAGACAAAACATTTACCATACCACTCCTATGAAATTATAAAACAAAAGAATTGTGTTACTTCGTCTCTTAAGTAGTAGATAAATACAATAATTCAGTACTCAATTGTAGTATTAAAATACAGACAAATTGAATATCCGGGGTATCGTACATGACATTATGCTTAATTATAACGTATGATTGCGAATTTAGGAATATAAGTTAAATATAGTAAACGTAACCTATAATTTTCATATGAATGGCAAGGCATTGGAGATCACTAAATTTAAATTTAGGCAGAAAGGGGCAACTGGTACAGTAAACATAACCTATAATTTCAACATATCTAAATATCGGTGCGGTGCAATTGAAAATTATTGAATCGTGCATAAATTAATGTACAAGAATTTCGCAACATTTAATCGAAATAAAGGCAGGTATTACACATACGAACAACATAATTTTCACACCATAAATAATATTACATCTTAACTCGCAAGTGAATTATGTCTGAAGTGTCTCATTATCATTGTTTTAAATTTTATTAATGGAATTACACTACATTTTAGAGAAACATATGTTACTGTTTATGCATTCCAACTAATTTATATGGTTGAAACGCCGCCCTTCGTGATCGGGTTAAGGGAGTTACATGGTCTGCCTTACGGCCTGTATTAGATCACGATGGCTGTGGCACAGTCTATTGTTCCTAGTACTCACAGCGCTCCAAGCGGCTAGCAACTATCGCGAGAATTGCAAAAAATCATCCCAAGCTTCATGACTGTATATAGTAGACTGTGGTATTATCACAGTCTAGTACATACAGTCACGAAGCTCAATACGTAGTAAATATGCATCCATAGATAGTTGCTAACCACTAGGATCGCTAAAATCGCCTCATTACAGACAATGCGAAATAGTACCGGCACAGTCAATTTCCTAGCATCCTCACAACTCAAGCTTCGTGACTGTATATACTAGACTGTGGTATTATCTTGCTCAATAGCGCGTTATGAATACTATTATGCGCTTTGTATTGGGTCCATTTCTTTTAAATAAATGTAAGCGATGTCCCCTAATGCCAGAATGCTAATCTAATAGGCCTATTTTATGCTGATTACATGGGGTTTCCTACTTTCATATTGTCATGATGGGCAGAGAAATTAATGACCCCAAAAGTATTGCCACAGATACTGTAAATATATCAACAAATTTATTTTAATGTAAAACACTTCATAAGGTAACAAGACAGTATAAATCTACTATAAAATAGAGCAGTTCACATTTCAGATTTTATCTCATCATATTTAAAGCTATCGATTTGAAATTTTTAACACACATTAGGAAACCCTGATGAATATCCTCTATAAATTTTAATATTCTAGTGAGCGTTTGGAATTGAACGGATTAGATCAGCCGCTTCTTTATGCGGATGACGTGAATAAGTTAGGAGTAAATCCACAATGTATTAGGGAAAGCACGAAAATTTTACTTGAAGCAAGTAACGAGATAAGTTTGGAAGTAAATCCCGAAAAGACGAAGTATATGATTATGTCTCATGACCAGAACATATTGCGAAACGGAAATATAGAATTTGTAAATTTATCCTTTGAAGAGGTGGAAAAATTCAAATATCCTGGAGCAACAGTGACAAAATATAAATGACACTCAAGAGAAAATTAAGCGCAGAATAAATATGGAATATGCCTGTTATTATTCGGTTGAGAAGTTTTTGTCATCTAGTCTGCTTTCAAAAAACTGTAAGTTAGAATTTATAAAAGAGTTATATTACCGGTTGTTCTGTATGGTTTTGAAACTTGGACTCTCAATTTCAGAGAGGAACAGAGGTTAAGGGTGTTAGAGAATAAGGTGCTTAGGAAAATATTTGGGGCTAAGAGGGATGAAGTTTCAAAAGAATGGAGAAAGTTACACAACGTACAACTGCACGCATTGCATTCGTCACCTGACATTAAATCCAGACGTTTGGGATGGGCAGGGCATTATAGTATGTATGGGTAAATCCAGAAGTGCATATAGAGTATTAGTTGGGAGACCTGAGGAAAAAAGACCTTTGGGGAGGCCGAGACGTAAATGGGAGGATAATATTAAAATCGATTTAAGGGAGGTGGAATATGATGCTAGGGACTGGATTAATCTTGCTCAGGATAAGGACCGATGGCGGGCTTATGTGAGGGCGGCAATAAACCTCCGGGTTCAGTAAAAGAGTCGGCCTGGGTAGCGTAGTTGGTATAGCGCTGGCCTTCTGTGCTCGAGGTTGCGGGTTCGATCCCGATCCAGGTCGATGGCATTTAAGTGTGCCTAAATGCGACAGACTCACGTCAGTAGATTTACTGGCATATAAAAGCTCTTCTGCGGGACAAAGTTCCGGCACGCCGGCGACGCTGATATAACCTCGGCAGTTACAAGCATCGTTAAATAAACCATATTTTTTTATTCCACTAAAAGATATTTGTAAGTAAACATGCAAACATTTCAGTAAACTATTTAAGAAATCTTGTAAAAGAACTGAAAACACTGAGATATGTGCCAATTTTTCTCACAAACTATTGGAAGAATGTGAACGATTTTTCTTAGACAGCCTATTGATATCATTTCATTTTGATAGTAATAAATTATTTTCTATGTTAGTCTGGGAATAAGATATGATTATTTCTGTAAATTTGAAAATTAGAGTCATTAATTGAAGAAGTCACCAGCAAAAGGTGCTATCTAACAAAATCTGAATTTGTGCCAAGATGAACTTCCACTTCCGATCCTACTATAAATATAATTCAACCTGAACAGCAGATTCGCATGTTGTTTCGGTTAATTCTTTCCGAAGAATTTTGCACAGAATACGAGAAAATCGAATGAAAATTATAGCTTATATGGAAGCAGAAGTGATCCTGTGCACCACATTCGTTTTCCTTTCTCTAACGACATAAGGCATTGTCCTCCTGCTCCTTCAATATAATCCCTGTGCTGCAGCACGTTCGAATTATAACAATGATATCTTTATTACAGAGAGAGATCTACCCTCTACCTATCATATACAAATAACCAGACCACCTGAATCAGGCTTTTTTCTCGAAAACTATATGATACTGGCTGTTCATAAAAAAAATGATGACCAAAACCAATGTAAAGAATCGATTGGTGGTAGTACCAGTTCCCGTAACAAACCTGTGGTCAATGTCGAAATTTTAAATGAAAACATGGGCCATTGAAAGTACCATTCTAAACTACTTTTAAAAAGAAACAACTTTTACTGAAACTTTTGTTTCTAGCTTTTTTCTTTTCTTTTTTTTTTTTTTTGTTTACTCATAAAGCGACAAAAACAGCATCTTCTGAGAAATGCTGTACGTTGTTTATGTACGTACACTCTTCATAGTAAGTGTTCAAAATGTACGCCACTTCAACGTCATGTGTATGTAAATACCAAAAACAACAGATATTTGGCCACCGGAAAGCTCTACACACTAGAATATATGGATAGCCCCTCCATGATGTGAAAGTAGAAAGTGGTGCGCTCTAAGTGACGAGAGGAAATTAGTCACGTATTTTAACAAACCATTAAACTCCAAAAATGTGGAAATTACTTTACGTCCCTTGCGTCCAATAACCAATAGAACGTTCACTTTGTAATCAGCGCATGGGAGAGCAACGGTCCGAAAGTCAAGTTGCTGTTTTCGTGGTCAGGATATAATTCACTCACCCGGTACGCTTATGTAATTGTTGCATTTATTTCACGGTTCGAAATTGTTTAATCTTTACAGAAACCTCCATAATCCTTTCCTGACGATGCAAGCGATACCTAACTCCAAAACGTTGGGTGTGTCTACATCTATGGTTGCGTGCAGGATCCATGTCTCGTACATTAAAATTGATAAAACTATTTACAGCTACATAGTACGTTATAGATATCACAATCGCTTTCTTATCTTCATACGCAAGTGCGTAAGTGCTGATTCTCGAGCCTGATTATAAGAAATTATCCTTTAATCAACGTTAAAAGATAAATGTCGTAATTTCATGTCCTAGTACCTTTTATCAGTAATAATTGTTTAATATTTACGCCAAACAAATAGCAACTCTGACATTTAAAGTGTATTGATATCTCAATTATGATAAGGATGTTGAAGGGTCAATGTTGTTCCCAGGTGAATATCTGTGCGTGAACATAGGCTTAAAAATAGCTGCGCTTGGAGTAAATCAAACATGTATTCCTGACGTGATATTCACACAAGGAATGATTACAGTTGTAATCTAGCTTGCATCCCTTCAGTGTAATTACGTTTCGAATTCAAAACTGACTCACTTCTTAATTTCTGCTGTAATTAAATTCTCTTATGCAATATTTCAGGTCCTCAATATTTGTTTGTGATTTAGTGCAGTTATATACAGAATGAACCGCAAATAATGTCATTAATTTCAAGGAGTTATTCTTTGAAATATTTCAAGCAAAAAAGTTTAATACAATTTTGCTTGTTTTTGCTTCCTTTTCGAGAAAAACTTTATTTTATGTGAAACATTTCATAGCGTGTTTTGAGAAAGCTATTGATTTAATTCCTAATACGCTCAGTCAATTTAAGAGAGTAGTGTATTATGGTACAGTAAAAAATGATTGAAAGAATTTTAGTTTTGTCCTTTAATAGAAATTAGACCTGAACAAATATAACTTTTAGTTCCGAAAAGGAATTTTAAAATATTACATTTGTCCGAATCAAATTTCTGCACAGTTAAAGCACAAAACTAAAATTCTTTCAATCATTTATCATCATACTACCCTGTTCTCTTAAACTGACTAATCATTTTGGGAATTAAATCAATGGCTTTTCCTAAACACGACATGAAATATTTCATATAAAACAATTTTTATCTCGAAAAGTAAGAGGCCGTTTGTTGTAACGACGAGAAAACACTATCGTGTAAAAATATATATTACATGTACAATATATCATATTACAAAATTATACGGCATCTCACATAACTCTGTTAATCAAAATAAACCCAAAAAATCAACAGTCTATATACTGTAAATACATAACTTTTAACACCTATCTCACTAAGGGCGTATCAAATGTAATGGAAACAGTTTATTAACTAATACTTCCTCTGTGCTATTTATTAGGCATGGTTGAATGACTGACTGTAGCACCATTTGAGCGTTAAATTATCCTGTATAACATACCTAATCAAATGACCTCTTAAAGTAGGCCTACTTTGAATTTTTTTATATTGCGTCCGATATTAAATTAAATTAGACAGCTAAATATTTGTTACCGCCTCTTCGCGATGACCTCGATGTACGTACCGCGTCAAGTGTCAATCTCTATGTTTTAGATATTATCTGAATATACTTTAAAAACTGGAGTTCGGATACGTTAGTTTTAGCCCGAACCAAGTTTCCAGCGACAAAGAAACCGTTACGTTTTGGACTTACTTGTTTGGAAATGGGACTTGAGACCAAACTAGTAAGATTATTAGAACTTAAAGAATGAGTAATATATCACACATATGATGTAAATGTATTCACATTTCAATATGGTGCACTATCTTTTAAAAAGGTCGCGAATTTAAGAATGGCATGATCTTGTTCATGTTTCGTGATCACCATGAAGACTAAAACATAACTTAAATCAGCTATGTCCCCAATTGAATTGTAATTTTTTTTCAGTCAGTCGGGGGTGTATACAGTGCAGGCCTGGGCGCTATTAACTCGATTGAGTCATTGCAGACCACCTCTTAGCTCCTTATTCCAACTTCCCCGGCTGAGACAGTTATGTTTTGATGCGGTACGAGAGGACAAGATATCAGTGACAGATTGTATCAGGCTTTTACGAAATTTCTGCTGTCGCTGGTCGCCTAAAATCCACCACTGGTGTACAGAGCCTTACTCTGCGTTTGTTTATAAGGCGGTGTAAGCGAAAAAGACATGGGCGGGGGTTTCTGCGTCCTTTCCACTTTCCCTCCTATGCCCAGGGCTGATACAGTTTATCAACGTTACTCGGAATTCACGACCGTGGCTTCGACTCCAGTGTACGGTATAGAAGTCTTCCTGCTGTTAAAATGTCGAAGACCTAAAGCCTTGCTGTTCACGGGCGTCCTGCCATGTGCACATCTAGAAAGTTTTTGACTTCCAAAAATTCCAGATTTGGACCCAAATTCAATATCATTCGAGGGTTTCAGGTGCCAGAGGGAACAAAGTTTCATAACACAAAAAATGCTCCTCTAATGACAATCTCCACCGAGGTATAGAGAAGTGATTTGATATAGAATAAATTTTTTATTTTTCATTCCTATGCTATACACAGGTTAAGATTTCAAAAGCCAGTACGTTTAAATCAACTGAAAATTAATTTATTGTAATTAAATGTATCACACTGCTAACTCTCTATCAGATTTATTTAAATTATTTAGGTAAATAAGTGTATTAAATAAATGAATAAATTATAAATAAACTAATAAATAAATAAATATTTTTTTAAAATTTTTAAACCACCGACTTATCTCTTCTGCATATTCACTCATATTACGAACTTTTTTTTTACTTACTCAGCTATTCCAGGTGACAATCGGTCACCCTACCATATTTGATCGATTTCATATGAGTGGTTCAGAAGTGAAAGGGTATAAGTCCATTTTAGTTACTTTTGAGAAAATATGATTGGAAATGTTTAAACTTTTGCAAAATTTCATAAAATTTTCATTTAAAATTGTAATGTATGATGTCTTTAAAAGATATATCCCTCTGCCACTATTTTTTTTAATGATTTAGCTTACCCTGGATGCACTTAAATCGTTTTTGAGAAACATGACTTGTACCCTTTTGCTTCTAACCCCCGCATATAAAATGGTCTACCTTTACTTGCATCCATTTGATTTTGAACAATCAGAGGCTGTGAGAAATCTGCAAACAAAATACAGCATTTAAACTCCAATTCCAGTGTTATTAATATGTTATTAACGACCATCGATTAAATGCACTACCATATTCCATGGCGATAAGAATACTATCGCTGGTTCGTGTCCTTACGCGGAAGAAATTTTTTCATAAATTTTCGGTCAGTGTATGGAACCGATGCGCACCCAGTATCGTTACTTGCGGAGCTACGATATGTAGCGAAATCCAGTTACTAGTCAACTATAACGGTTAATCACACGATATCTCCATTCTGGTTGGATGATCGTCCACCTCTGCTTCGGCAGCCGGACGTGAGGCCAGCAGCCGGCTAATCGGTCTGGATCCTTAAAGGGCTGTAGAGTCACCGACTATTTAACGATACGGTATTATGGCGAGATAAATACGAACATTCGGTAGAGGATTATCTTCCATTCACTTTACAGTTGAGGTAAACATCGGAAAAAAATCCAACTAGATATTCATCCAAAGCGGGATTTGAACCCACGCCCGGACTTGGCCTCGGAATACGATCCATGCTCGCTAACCTTTATAACATCCCGATACACTTCGTACTGTATATTGTGAAGTGCACCGCGTTTCAAAATTAGACCAATATTAACATTCCATGTGATTATTATTATTATTAACTATTAATAATACAATAACTTAGTGCTTATAATTTATTTAAGAAGCTCTCAAAGCTTTTACTGACACGTTATGAATACTAAATGTGATAACCCCATGTCATGCGGCATACATCAACACGACAGTAAAATTCTTGCCCCCCCTCCTCCCTCTCTCTCCCTCTCTCTCTCTCTCTCTGTCTCTCTCTCCAATATAATTTTCTGTTTATTTATGCAATCGCAGCAATGAACCAATATCTTACTTTTTCACGTACTTGAGGTAGAAGTGGCGCTTAACCATATCCTTCACACACCTAGCTACAGAGAAAGAGATCGTATGGTGTCAAGTCTGGTGACTTGGGAGGACAAGAGCAATATTCCAGATCAGCCGGCGGTAGCACGTCCAATCCAACGATGTGACAGATGGCCAACTCGGAAATGTCTACGAAACAGCCTTTATACCCTTGTTACTGTTTTTTTCGAAAGCTGCAGGTTGCAAAACAATTTATGTTGTGAAATTGCTATTTCTTAACAGTGTCTTCCATAACAGAAAGAATATGATTTCCGAAATTTAGAACTTCAAACTCTGAAAGTTTGGCTATCAAATGACGTGTACCATGTTGATGCATCATTAATAATAATAATAATAATAATAATAATAATAATAATAATAATATGAACGTGTTACCACCATTTTGAAACACGCTGTATTGTAAATCTACAAAAATCAAGATTATAACTCATGTTTTTAACATTTCGAATAGTGAGAAAACAGTTTATTTTTTTATTTTTTATCTCTCCATCCACTGCGATTTCTCCTAAACATTGGAATTTTTTTTATAGATTCAGTATACTGTGCGAGTCAATTCATTTGGAGATAATGCACATGAAATACAATAATTTCTATTTGTTAATCTGAACGTCAAGTTTAATCAGAATCCATCAACAGAGTCATACAAAATAAACAATAGACGTTAGCGCATTGCTAGGGACAACAAAAGGACGTTGATTCCATTCAGACGCGTCCTGTCCTCGGCCGTTCGCCACTCACTCTCCTGTTTGAACATTCAGCCATTCTCGGTTTCTTGAAAAGGAGACGTCCACGACGACGGTGAACTCAAGTTTGAATTGGACGTGAGAGAGGAAGAGCTCATCTTCGACAAGTTCTTCTATTGTAAGCCAATTGCGCTCGGACAGCAGCTGGACTTATGCGTGTCATTTGCCCGGTTAAAGGGGATGTGAATATTGACGTCAAGGACTAGAAAAGAAGAGTAACATTTTCAAAACTAACATCCGAACTTGGTATTCCTCTATTTATAACTTCCTGAAGATCGAATAGTTACTGTGGATCTATAGGACAAAGAAGTTTTATGCTTCAACTTCAAAATACGCTACAATCGCTTTAATCTGTAGGAAAACGATACTAAAACCATTAAATAATTTTCTGTAGTTGTTTAGTTGGTTATTAATCAACGACGCTGTATCAACTATTACGTTATTTAATACCAATTCAATTTTTGATAGCGAGATGTATTTGGAGAGACGAGGCTGAGGAGTCGCTATAGATTACCTAACATTCGCCTTACGGTTGGGAAGAACATCGGAAAATCTTCAATCAGATAATCAGTCAGAGCGGGAATCGAACCTTCACTCGAGTGCAAATCCGGTTGAAATGAGCTATTCGGGGTAAAGATAATGTTTTGTAGCATTTTCACATAATTTGATGTTATTGATGAAAACGATAGTATGTCACGTGCTCTTTTCAGTGCTATTTTCTTTTGTATATGAAACGTTTCATTTTAAAATGTCAAATGTTGGCGATACATGTCAGTGTTACTTGAGTATGAGTTTTTCAAACTATGATCCGTCCCAGGAATCGGTAGAGAGACTTGGAGTCTGTCTGTGGCGGAATGTATTGCGGGCAGCATCAGCTCGAGGCCGCTAAGGGGTAAGATGCTCGTGATAGTGCGTTTAGATAGAAATGATCCCCTTCCTACAAGCGATTGGTGGCTTCGTTCAACCAATGCCTCCGTCTAGAGCGGTCATTAGTCCTGCCCTCCCACATATCACTTGTGCAGAGGTTTTATTTCGTATTTCTACTCTACAGATTCCTGGGACGGACCATAGTGTCCTGCAATGTTCGAACATGGGAGAGGCAACCAAGACATTACAAACTTCGTCTTATTTCATATGAAAAATTAATTTTATTGCAAGATCTGTGCTAAAATCCTTAAGCGGTTGAAACATGAAGGGGTGGGAGTGTGGGACAGCGAATATTTTATAACAAAGTGGAACAAACACGACAGGCCTCCCGCAGAGCGAACATCGGAGAATATCGAACTTGGCCATAATCGACAAACTTGAGCCGAACATAGCGTCTGTAATGCACGATGTCATTTCAAACATTAAAATTACTCTAACTCAAAATGTAGTTTATCCCTTAACATTATCTTCATTCGGGCAGCTCAAATAACATGTTGATCCCGAGTTCTATTCGGGAGGTCCGGGTTCAATCCCAAGAGTACCCTATCCTGTCTTGTGTTTTTCGAAGTTTCCAACGTCTCTCCCGACGAATGCTGGAGTATTACCAATTTAAAATACCACAGCCAGACTCCTTCCCAAACCTAACAAAACCTCCAACATTATTTCTTACCTACCATCTTCTCATTTAGCGAGGTAGGCTTGCCACCTATCGTGAATGTATTGAATGTATCGAACCCAGCAAAATGTCTCTCTGCAGGCATGACGAACCATGTCATTACGGATATGGCCGTAAACGAAAAAAAAGTAGTTCAAATTCACAACAGAACAAAGAGATTAAAGTTACCACTGTAGGTCACACGAAGTATTAATAACTCCTATCACATTTTTTTGTTTACATATAGCCTGTTTCAACACGAAAGCTACGTAAGTAGTTTCGAAGGTAATTTTAGAAGAGTCATAAGTTATCAGAGAGTTTAACCAATTGTATGCCTACACAAGACATAACACGTATTCCCTCCATCTCTGTTGGCACTCTGAAAACAAAAGCGAACCCTACAGGTTTTAACTCATTGTTTACTTACAAATTTCCAGTTCTTCCTTGTCCTGGAAAACAGTGAAGAAATACCTATAAAACCATGTTTCTGTCTCAACGAACGTAGATTTCAAAATGTAATTTTAAAAATTTCCACTTCCTAATATTAATCTAATAGTTTACTTGTCATTCGTCTTAAGGTTGCGGAAAACCTCTGAAAAAACTCAACCAGGTAATCAACCCAAGCTGGAATCAAACTCATAATCCAATGCAATCCGAATCAGCAAATAAACGCGCTAACTACCTGAGCAACGCCGGTTAATTTATTTAAATTTAAAAAATATAAAGTTTTCTATGGACGCATGACTTCACCATTATTTTGAAAGTATGTCTGCAGAATTAATGTATGAACTTATCTTATTTAACAAATTTCGTGCCTCCCAGGCTACTGATAATCGGTGTTGTAATTGTGCAAATGGAACAATCTGGTAGTACTATCGAAGAAAGTCGAAATAAACGCGAATCACTCTTCGTAATTTGGGTAGACTAATCTCTCACTCGACGATATGTGCCAGAGGAAGAAAAACTGTATACATCTGAAGTCTGATTAGTGTAACATTTTACTAGTCAGCGATGAAAGCAGTGGAAGGGGAAAGAAACTGGCCACCATACCCTATTATCTTCTGGCTTAGTTGCCTCATGAGCGATGCCGTATTGGTGTTACTTATGAGGTTCAAACCTATCTTAATACAGTTGAATAAACAACAACAATGTTGCTATTTGTACGAGTTATGACTCGATCGCTTGATGCAAAACCAAACGAAGCATCTTCTACAGTATATTATTGTGGACTACAAAAATTATTTACAGATGAATTCTGCCAGAGCACATGGAAATGGTTATACCTCTTATTCAAAGAAAGAATAAAATTATGAGGGAAATCGATGTCGGCCAAACAGAGATTATTCGACATTTTGCGGTAGTCTTGTCGAACAGTGCCATAACGTTCCAAACTGTTGCGTAAACAGTAGACGTACGTGTTGCGCAAATAATTTCGAGCAAGTTCGATTCCATTGAAACTGTTGTGTAGCAACTCAACTTGGACCATACAGTCAACATATTTGTACAACGGTCTTTGTTGTGCAAATAGATTCAGTGTGTTTGGTTCCCTTCAGAGCAAAGATATGTGTAATCAAGATGTATATAGCAAAGAAAAAGTTGTAGAGGAATTTTGATTTTCTACTGATTTCATCAATCACCTGTAAAAAATAAAAGTTACCGGTTTAAGTTTACGATCAAATTAACTGATCGCAATTCTACACCAGCGTACCATGACTTGTGTAAAGCGAAATGAAAGACAAAAAATGAAGAGATGGCATTTCCAAGAAATAATCACCGAGGCTCTAAAAATATATAACTATTTCATATTCTGACAAGGTTAGACTGGGTTTAAATGAGGAAATATGTGAGAGAAGACCGAGGATATTCACATAGGGTCATTTCCTCTGTATAGAAAGTTTTGTAGCAATGGCGTAGAAATCTGTTTACTACACGCTATTTTTTATACATACTATAAAAAAAGGACACAATTTGGGGCGAGGGATAAGTTTGTACCTTTCACAGTATCAACATTGGGATTCTAAGAGTGCTGTCATTTTCTACGTTACCCCAATGATTTCAAACATGCTGAAAAATAGTGTACCCTAACTTGTCATTTACATTTAACTTGAACTCTTATATACACAAAATCAATTTCATTGTTTCCTACAAATAAACCTAATTACACCTATGTTGAAATTTGCATTTGTCAAGTAATTATTTCTGTCAAGTCAAACTACTCTTCTTGAACCCGATAGTACTTAATCCGTAATTGGTGAGGTGGTTACTATGAGTACCCCAGCCATTGTAAGAAAAGAAGCCTGCATCAGGTGGATGTGCGGAGATATTTTTTTTTTCTTTTTCATTGCTTATTATGTTGCCTGCTTCCCTAATTTTGAAGAAAACCTAGTTAAAACAAATAAAAGTACTTGATTATATAAATTAAAAATTCAGTTTGATTATCTGAGTGCCACGATACAAGTTTCTAATTTGGGGTAAGTGCAATCCCCACCTCACCAGTTACGTGACTAGAAAAATACTTCACCACTTACGCGTTAAGAATAGACGGTTTGTTTACGTGTAGGACATCAATGTCAAGGGCAATTCGAATTTTCTGTAGTCGATGTCCATTGAACTTTATGGTATGCAACTTGAACCAAGCGAAACTACCTAAACTGTAAGCAAATCTATCTTAACTGTACTTTATAAAATTTATGTACATACAGAACTCATGATTTATATGTAAGGCTGCCTCGAAAACCTAACCTTAAATCGCAGATATAATTTTTCAGTAGAACAAAATAAAGCGAATCAGGACAAAAAAAAAATCGATTTTGAGATCTGTTAGATTACTCATGAACTGTATATAAAATACAGCTCCAAGGCTGCCAACAATGTCGAAACATGTTATATTAACTTCCAATTTTGTAAGTTTAACTTCAAATTCAATTTAACTTACTCAAGATACCTATTTTAAAAATAAAGTTTTCAGAAAACAATAAAAAAAATTGTAATTTTTGTCCTAGAAACATAATTTTTCGTTTAAAATATTCAGCATGTTCTACTCTTTCCAATACAGTAAAAAAACAGGAAATTGATATTTTTCGACATGAGGTGGAGTTTCACAGGTAGGCTGTGTATAAATAAAGAATCGTATATAACCACGGAAAGTTTAACATAGGGCCTATTTCAAATTAGCTATGCGATGTGGCATACATTATTGGTTCATGACAGAGAAAGAGGCGGCATAAGGGACTATTGAGCAAAAGGAAAGCAAGCAGTTTTGAGGTTTCCTATAGCACGCGACACTGAAGTTTTTCTTTTTTTTTTTTTTTTTTTTTTGGCGAAAAAGTGAAAAATGGAAAGAGTTGATCGGTGTAGATAACCTAATAGTGGTTATTTAACACGTGAAATAAAGAGGTAGAACACTTCAAAATATAACGTGAAACGCCCATTTCACTTCACTTAATATATGCAAAGTACATACAAAAGTCTAACCTAACCTAACCTAACTTAACCTAACCTGCCACAGATTCGTAAGTACAGGGACATCACTTTATTTTTACCAACATTTTTAACATTAACCTGGCTATACTCGGAAATACTGTTGCCCCCTTCCATTACAGGAGTTTGATGTTACTAGTGCAATATGTAAACAAATCATTTTACTAGGTATAGGAGGAGAGAAAAGTAGTGTATCCATTTATGTTGTAGGGAAATACGATATTACGATTTTCAATTTGATCATCACTTTTACGGAATTTATCAAAATACAGTAGAGTAGTAACATTTTTTTTTTCAAAAACTCAACTTTTCAGGCGGCTATGTTTGTTATGTAATGTCTACTTTATTTAGCATAGTAATTATTGATGTTAACATACAATATAGAGAGTGCATTTAAGTTGAGGGGGTCATAAGTAAAGGGCTGTAAGTGCACTTAAATTACTTTTGAGAAAATGAGGTTTAAATATTTAAGCTTTCGTAAAATCAGTGAAATTTTTATTTAAATTTTAATGTGTGATGCGATTAAAATATCCCTTTGCCACTAAAATGTTAGATACTTTAGCTTACACTGGATGCACTTAACTCATGTCATTACAAATGTCACTAGCATTCCTTTGCTTCTAGCCACCTCAATTCAAAATAAGCTAATCTGAATTTTTAAACAAGTTGCTGAAAATGGTTGCCGTTCATTACAATGCAGGCTTCAATTCTTTACGCATATTATTAAAAACATTTTGAATCATATTCTCTGAAATTGAATTTATCGTTTCTTGAATATAATTTTGTAGTACGATATTATTAATATAGGTTCTTTCTTCTATAGAAAACGCAACCATATTTCTGAAACACACTATACACTGCAGTGTTTACTTCAGTGCTTGAAGACTTCGAATACAACAGCGGCCGTAAGTTTGTGTGTCTGACGGGAGCAAGGACATTAGTGAAGGGGTGGGAGTGAAGTACATTCAGAAATGCAGGTACAATAAAAATGCAAGTAAAAATAAAATGATGTCCCTGTATATGTAAGGCATACCAAAAACCTGACCTAACCTGTCACAGATTCGTATATACAAGGCATACGAAAAGCCTAAACTAAGCTAATCTAACCTAACCTGTCACAGATTCCCGCACCGGAAAACTTAGAAAAATTCAAGTTGGAAGTTTCAGCATCGCGTGCTATATAAAAGCCCAGTTTTGTCCAATTTTGCCAGTGTAATTCATAAGTTAACAGCCATTCCGTACTACACTACATTTACAGTGGAGCACATAGTCTTATAATAAACTGCCGATGCATTTAATTTTATGAAATGATTGAAAATAATACAGAATTACTATTTTCGAATTAGATTTGTTTCTTCAAAGCATTCCGCGCTACCGATATGGTCGTCACTGTGTGTGTATTGCTGATATGCTTAGGTTTCATTTCAATTAATTTTTAAACGTTGGCATAACTTAATACTTCTTACCTGTTTGTCGACATTCTGGCTGGGGGAAGCTGATTTATCCATATTCAACTGTTGTTCGGCACAACTAAATTCCTTATATTATGTTCACATAATCACAAATAAGTTACACTGATTTTATATTGCTAATTTAATGTCTCTCTAGTATGTACAATACAGTTTCAAGAACTCTCATGCATGTTATCACTTAGGCCTAAGTACATACGGATACTAAAGTAACTTTCTATTGTAAAGTAACTCTTTATTTCATGAATTTAAATAACGGACTCAAATTAAATATGTACAATATCTTCACATTTTAAACCAAGGTACAAGATATATTTAAGTGCGCTGAACTGTATATACATTTTCCTGTTTTATGAATTTATAGACGCTACACCTTCTTTCTTTAACTGAACGCACTACACTCGGCAGAGGTTAGTACCGGACTGATAGACGCCTAATAAAGGGCTTCATGTATGAAGCTGATAATGTCATATGGTTCGTATCCAATTTTATTGGCCGGCTGTTTCATAAACGTGTTTATTATGACGTTCATAATTATTGTCGAGATAGCGGGAAGATTTATGACGTGCTTCTCTCGTTAAAGTTATTACAACGTAGTAGATACAAGAGATAGCAGCAAGCCGCAAGATTACAAGATTGATGGATCGATTTCCTCATGAACATGTTTTTAAATGTTAACCAAACAACTGGACTGTAAACAAGATGGAAACTACGATAAAAGAAAAGTTAAAGAAATTATACGAAGAGAGAAAAGTAAGAAATACGAGATTTATAATCAGAGGAGGCATATCTATATACGCCTACATTATAAAGTAGGCCTAATTAAAAATAAGTTGAGTCTTCGATCTCGCTACGCACCACACACGGGACTGATGTCTGATATATGTTTCGTTATTTCATGATGCAATGAAACTGAGAAATGGTATGACTTCACAAATATACAAAGGTATAGGTATCCTACAAACAAAACTCAGCTCGGGCTCCTCGCGGCGCGCATGCTATATCCCTCTTATCCCCTGCAGTAGGCTTGAGAGCATGCTGGAAACGTAAGTACACGTCATCTGCGAGCTGGTTTCTGCGCACCGAGTTTTCCTTGTTGGATGCCTATACCTATATCTGGAAAATGAATAAGCGAGTTTTCTTAATGGTTGAAGATTAGTGACAGGTTAGGTTGGTTTGTTCAGGTTTTGTATACATTGTAAAACCGGCGTTATGGTTTATTTAACGACGCTCGCAACTACCGAGGTTATATCAGCGTCGCCGGTGTGCCGGAATTTTGTCCTGCAGGAGTTCTTTTACATGCCAGTAAATCTACTGACATGAGCCTGTCGCATTTAACCACACTTAAACGCCAACGACCTAGGCCGGGATCGAACCCGCAACCTCGAACACAGAAGGCCAGCGCTATACCGACTACGCTACCCAGACCGATATTGAGATGTTTTTTGTATCTTCTGAAAAGTTTAGTTTTCTGGACATGTGGGGTTTCTCAATATTCCAGTTCATATAGAAAATGGATGCTCTATATATTCCTAGGTTACTATGTTTAGAAGAAATGGATTATTACACAGAATAAATTATACCTTTCGTTACGAATTTTCTAAGCCCATGTGATTTGTATCGTTTGTCGTAAACTAATTTATTACGAAAGAGTGAACTAAAGCAATCTTAGAAATCACTAAATATAAAAATATACATTTGAAGTAAATTTATGAAAAATCACACACACACGCACACACACACACACACTAGTGCGGTGTAAGGGATTTGTATATCTTTAGACCAATATTAGACGCTTCCTCATTTCGGGCCTCCCTAACCGTGTGGCAAGTACAACGCAATCCAACATGGAGACGACGCAAGACAAGAACAATATTAGAGATAAACACCAAATTCAATGAACTGAAGATAAACCACAGTCACAATGGAATTCGAACCACGGACCGTTTGGTTGGGAAGTCACAGAGCTATAGCGATGGATGACTGGGAGTCTGTGTACAAAGTGTTTGTTAACATGTGGAACCCACTTCATTGACGGACAGGAGACACAAAGACATTGGAAATATTTATATACACAATTGTTACATGTGTCCTTTCCAAGCTAATGCCAACTGAAATGTAAGACCCAGAAACCAAACTGGAACTTGGAAAATTCAGGTGGCCCAAATTTTGTTTCTGAGTTCATACATGCGCGCTATCTATTGACCCTCTTTATTGTTGGTTGAACTGCGCGTTCTCCAGATCTAAATTCATTGGACTTTTATTTGTGGGGACACTTGAAAGCAATATTCACAACCCACTCCCAACATGAAAATGCGTCAGCGTATTCAAGACGGCTCCGAAGTTATCCGAAAAAAAACCTGTTGTATCTTAAAGAATAAGTCAGTCTAGGACACGAGTGTAGACTTCCATTCAGGCTGAAGTGGCCATTTTGAGACTTCTTGTAACGGTAAGCAGCTCCACAATACTGATGTACAGGGACATCACTTTATTTTTACCAACATTTTTAACATTAACCTGGCTATACTCGGAACACTGTTACCCCCTTCCATTACACGAGTTTGGTGTTACTAGTGCAATATGTAAACAAATCATTTTACTAGCTATAGGAGGAGAGAAAAGTAGTGAATCCATGTATGTTACAGGGAAATACAGTATTACGATTTTTCGTTTGATCATTACTTTTACGGTATTTTATCAAAAAATAGAGTAGTAACAATTTTTTTTTTCACAAACTCAACTCTTCAGGCGGTTATATTCATTATGTAATGTCTACTTTATTCAGCATATTACTAACCTAATTTATTCCTGAGAATTATGTGAGCACTTCCGTAAGAAACCCCAATTTCTACAGCTAACTTCTTGACAGACTTATTAGGACTTCGCTGCATCCTTTCTCTAGCATCTTCTGTTATCTTTGTTGGCCATCTTACACTTTTCTTCCTTTCTGTACACCCTGTTGCTCTAAATTTATCTACCAGATTAATGATATTTTTACGAAAATATTCCGTAATGATATAATCAATAAAGCGTGAAAAAAACTGTTGTTTACATTCGGTTATATTGTAATTCCAGTTTCCATCATTGTCCTTCATACCTATAAACAGTAAAAAAAAAAACTCTTATTTAAATAATGCTGTTAAGTGCCATATTGTACGGTACCGTACTTTCGGCAACTCTAATCGTCACTTCTGCCCAATCCACAAAGATAAATTCAGTTATGCCACACACCATACCTGTGTGAAAATAAACTTAAATAATATAAGCTCTTTCTTCTATAGAAAATGCAACATATTTCTGAAACACACTCTACTCTGTACTGTTTACTTCACTGCTAGCAACAGCGGCCGTAAGTTTGTGTGGCGACGTTAGCAAGGACATTAGTGAAAGGGGTAGGAGTCAAGTACAATCAGAAACCCAGGTCCAATAAAAATGCAAGGAAAAATAAAGTGATGTCCCGGTACAAACATGACTATAACTTGGAACCAAGATCAAATGGGACAAATGTTTATATGAATTTTTGCATTGCTTTTTGTGTCTTCACTCCACCAACGAAGTGGGTTCCACATACATATAACCCTAGATCATATACATAACAGATATGTCGGGGTTATA
Source organism: Periplaneta americana (assembly GCF_040183065.1). NCBI lineage: Eukaryota > Metazoa > Arthropoda > Insecta > Blattodea > Blattidae > Periplaneta > Periplaneta americana. Next base: position 50,595,465 of record NC_091126.1, read on the forward strand.
GGCTTTGCGGTTAACAACTTTTGTCAGGTTTACTACGCTGCCATCTAGTTGTTACATAAGGAGTCACGTCGTAATATCCATTTGAATTGCATTAGCGACTGTGCTGCCATCTCGTGTTCGTTTACGGCGGACGGGTGGCGATCCTGGCGGTTGTTCTCTTCAAAGTGCTGCCGATTTTAACGTAGCGAGGAGTTATCTGTTACATGTATGATCTAGGATATAACGAAACATCCTGTACATGTACATACAAACACACATATCAGAGAATCTTTGTAGACCAGGGGTGGGCGCGTTAGGTGTAGCAGGGGAAGTAAATGGAGAGAGGGAGTTGGAAATACAAGTCGACTGGACATGCAGATACAGTAACAGCCCAAGTTAACTTAGTAAGTGGTGGATTTGTGAATAGTACAGTACAACGTTTCATCGCGTTTGTCTTTTCTGTTCGGCTGAAAAGCGTCCTTCGTCATATTTTATTTTTCAGAATTAGTGTTGAAGCGGACTCACACGTGTGTTTTTCTGTCACAGACGCGACGGTGCAGGGCAGGTAGCGGCGCAGTGCTGTGCGACGGGATAAACCAGCCAGCGGTGGGTACATCACATCAGAAGCCACTACTGCACTCCGGACCCGTGGCCGTCACTGTAAATATACTGTACATTGATGGCTAGGACTCACATCCCAGAGTCAAGAGCTCATGACTGACGCTATGAGTGTTGTGCCAGAAAGCTCATGCCCTGGGGCCAGTTTCATAAAACTTTCATGCTGATATTATTAATAATAAATTAATAACATTAATTGATAATATTATAATTCTGTCTTATTAAATTATCACTAAATTATTAGTTAATTAATTATCCAAAAACGTTAGGTATTACTTACTTACTGGCTTTTAAGGAACCCGGAGGTTCATTGCCGCCCTCACATAAGCACGCCATTGGTCTCTATCCTGAGCAAGATTAATCCATTCTTTATCATCATATCCCACCTCCCTCAAATCCATTTTAATATTATCATCCCATCTACGTCTCGGCCTCCCTGAAGGTCTTTCTCCCTCCGGCCTCCCAACTAACACTCTATATGCATTTCTGGATTCGCCCATACGTGCTACATGCCCTGCCCGTCTCAAACATCTGGATTTAATGTTCCTAATTATGTCAGGTGAAAAATACAATGCGTGCAGTTCTGTGTTGTGTAACTTTCTCCATTCTCCTGTAACTTCATCCCTCTTAGCCCCAAATATTTTCCTAAGCACCTTATTCTCAAAAACCCTTAACCTATGTTCCTCTCTCAAAGTGAGTGTCCAAGTTTCACAACCATAAAGAACAACCGGTAATATAACTGCTTTATAAATTTTAACTTTCAGATTTTTTGTCAGCAGACTAGATGATAAAACCTTCTCAACCGAATAATAACAGGCATTTCCCATATTTATTCTGTGTTTAGTTTCCTCCCGAGAATCATTTATATTTGTTACTGTTGCTCCAAGATATTTGAACTTCTCCACCTCTTCAAAAGATAAATTTCCAATTTTTATATTTCCATTTTGTACAATATTCACGTTACGAGACATAATCATATACTTCGTCTTTTCGGGATTTACTTCCAAACCTATCTCTTTACTTGCTTCCAGTAAAATTCCCTTGTTTTCCCTAATCGTTTGTGGATTTTCTCCTAACATATTCACGTCATCCGCATAGACAAGCAGCTGATGTAACCCGTTCAATTCCAAACCCTCTCTGTTATCCTGGACTTTCCTAATGGCACACTCTAGAGCGAAGTTAAAAAGTAAAGGTGATAGTGCATCTCCCTGCTTTAGCCCACAGTGAATTGGAAACGCATCTGACAGAAACTGACCTATACGAACTCTGCTGTACGTTTCACTGAGACACATTTTAATTAATCGAACTAGTTAGGTATTATTTTATTAATATTTTCAAACTGTTTCATAAAAAAGGCAATTGCATTAACTCACATTATTAGGTTTTTCCTGAGTGATTTGTATCAATAAATACATTTATTAATGAAAATGAGCACACCAAAGCATTGTTATATTTAGAGCAGTTAAAATCATTAAAATGACTGAATCTGATACAAATAGTTATTAAGGACTAACAGCCTATACAGAGTGAACTGTAAGTAATGTCATTCATTTCAGGGGGTTATTCTTTGAGACATTTCAAACAAAAAGTTTACTCCATTGAGCCACAATTTACAATATTTTTACCTCCTATTTACTTATGTGATTCCTTATACTTTGTATTATACTTGAATCCTGAATTTGATATTCGGATGCTACAGGAACGGACGAACAGGAAGTGTCTTGGTAGATTACGTTTCCATATTAACCGAGAAGGTGAAGTAAGAGAACACCCACAATGTGGAAGATGTCTGCCAGGAAGAAGTGCACCTGTTACACTCCCAATTCGCCTGTATGGATTTATATATGTAGCCTATATATATACTGGGTGAATAGACTGTAGAGAAACCGTAACGGAGTCACCCTGTTCTCGGACGAGCCGCTCGCAGACTCTGGTTAGGTAGGGAGTTTGCAATTTGTGATAAGTTACGCAGCACAGTTTCGACAATTCGACATAAGATGTAGAAAATGTAGACACGAGAGGGACTCACCGAATATAACAGAAGAGAACTAGAGGCAAAGATAATTGTATTTTTGTTCAAATAAGCGATTGTTCACATAATAGGCATCGTGTCATAATAAAAAATATAATACGGAAAGACACTACAAACAAAACAATCCGATTTGCATGACGATGTTGTGGGTGATTAGCTTATTCAAATGTGTGTGGTTCTGAAGGAACAATACTTCGTTGATGAGATGAATATTTTTAATTCAATAAAATAAATTATGATGATAATAATAATAATAATAATAATAATATTAATAATAATAATAATAATAATAATAATAATATGGAATAAGGAAACCTTACTCCATTTATAGGCTGAAGAAGATATGCACTGTGCCACTCATATCTATATTAGCAAATAAATGATATTGTGTGTTTATGTGTAATGTTGTATTGCACGTGTAAATATAAATATCTAAAACCAAATATTGTTAAAAGAGAACAGAGGCACGTTATATAATAACGGGTGTACGCCTGGAAACAGGTTTCGCTTGGTATGGCGCCGTTGGAAAAGTATAATGGACAAATAACAGCCCACTTCACGGTTATTCAGTACGTCAGTTTAGGCAAAAATTCTCGAGAATTATGCTTTAAATTACGGATCTAATTTATTAACCCAACTTACAATGAATTCTGAAAATGTCGACCATTCTTTCTAATGTACATTTCATTATATTTCATTATATTTCCAGACACGCCCTGGATTTCGTCTCTTGATAGAATTAAACCCTAGGCACACGGTCATTCAATTTATGAAAGACTATTGTTTATCTTTAACAATTTCGTCGCTTTTCGAGATAATGTCCTCTTAATCCTAATGGGATAACATTTCCTTATTCTGTATATTATTATTATTATTATTATTATTATTATTATTATTATTATTATTATCATCATCATCATCATCATTGTCATTTTTATTTTCATTTAGTTTTATTAAATATTATAATACACCGTGTCCCGCTTAGAGGGTTCGATAAATAAATGCACACCACTTAAAACCAGATAAAGATATCGTTGAGATTTACATCTGACAATATAGAAAAACTGTCCAAGTTTACGCAACAAAGTCTGAAAATAGTTCCATGCGTAACTTTCGTTTGTTTTTTGCTAAAGCAAGTCTGGCGCCATTTTGTAGGAGAACACGCCATGGTCAACATGTGGACACCACAACAGAAAGTTTAGTTTGTGCTATGGCTAGGAGAAGAAAAATCTGTTACGCGAGTAAAACACCGTGTTCGTCGTACATGAGTAGGTGGATCGGAAGACGAAAACTCATTGTCTGCCAATCAGGTCACCCAATCTGATCCATTTGGACTTTTTTTCTGCGGCTTTGTGAAGGATGTTGTGTACCAAAGAGGCAGAGCTAACACTTTGGAGGAAATAAGACAACGCATCACAAATGCAGCTGCGCTAGTGACTCCACAAATGCCACAGAACAATTGGCGGGAGGTTGAATACAGTTTAGATGTCCGCAGAGCAACTCAACGCGCATACATCGAGTTGCATTCAGCATTCTCCGAAACTCGGAGAGTTTTTACATCAAGTTATGTAAAAAGTCATGTTAATAAACCATTATTTACGCTTGAAATTATCACTTATTTCTCGATCCCTATAAGCGAGACACGGTGTATTGTTGAGCTAACTTTCCTAACAATTTCGTGGGAGATTGTTCTGGCCTATAGCCTATGTCATCGAATTTTTCTTCAGTTAGAACACGATTCATATGCCTTCTTTTTTATTTAAAATTGTGCCACTTTCACTTTTCAGTAAATTCTGGATTGATGAACCAGATGGTTGCTGAATGTCAGGGTACAGTATTCCTTTAGAAATATAACGTATCATAAATTAAGGATGTTTGCTGCATTGATGGAAGTCGGCTGTATACTGATACTCTAACCTTGACGTCCCTTCAGCCAGTGTTATACATACTAAGCAACAAACAACATTCCCACACTCGATTCATTGGAAATGTACACACGATTTTCTTGGCAGTCGCTCTATAAGAGCGAAACCTGTCCTCTGGTGAATGCTCTGAAATTCTTCCAAATGATTACCGTATCTTTCATTTCATTATAATAGAACAAAACTGTGATTTAGAAAGCAATAGACATGACAGAACAGCTCATATAGCCGCAGCCTGGAGTCGCAGCTCTGCACATCCTGTATGTAATAAATTAAAATCATACTAGGAAATCTTTCATTGTGGCCAATAATCTGGAGCTGCAACCAAGTCCACAGTAAACTAAAATTTTAATAGGCCTACAATATATTGCAGAATAATATTATAATCCATTGTATTATCCAATCACCGCTTGCATGTCACGTCCCAACTTTGAATGCTTTGTTTACTTTGCCTCTAATATTGGCCAGAACAAATTTTAATTCTGCTAGCCTCACATCCACATGCCTCAGCAGAGGCAAAAGACCAAACAACCAGTTCAGAGGTAACATATGGTCAGCACGGTGATCCTCTCAGCCGTTGTAGTTGGTTTCTGAAACCGGATTCCCATATTATAGCTTCCAAAATTCATCACGATGCTAGGTGGATACCGGTCCCATAGACTGGCCGAAATTTCATGAGGAAATTTTTTCACTATGAGTACTCGAACCAACGCTATTCTAGGCATGATACCTTAGACCAGGGATACAGAACTGGCGAGAGAGGGGTGGAAAGCATGGGGAAAGCGTTGGTTCCCCGTTAAAGGTCCACCGGCGTTGAATGACGTATCTGTGGCCCGTACGCAATCACATAAGACAGACACTGAATACAAATCCCTTCCCCTACCAAGTCAATGATGCGGGGATGGAAGGAAAGGGTGAGTGACGTATGCTATGAGTGACGCAACGCCACAATTGTCGCCCAGTTCTGCAAGTCTGTCTTAGACCACGACGTTATGGCCCGGGACAGAAGAGATATAGTTGGGACATTTTCCATTGCTAGTGAAGTAAATGGTTATAATGTATAAAACAGTTATATTACCGGTCGTTCTGTATGGTTGTGAAACTTAGATCTCACTTTGAGAGAGGAACAGATATTAAGAGTGATTAAGAATAAGGCGCTTAGGAAAATATTTGGAGCTAAGAGGCATGAAGTTACAGGAGAATGGAGAAAGTTACACAATGCAAAACTGCACGCAGAACTTCACGTGACATAATTAGAAACATTAAATCTAGATATTTGAGATGGGTAGGGCATGTAGCACGTATGGGCGAATCCAGAAATGCATATAGAGTGTTAGTTGTGAGGCCAAGACGTAGATGGGAGGATAATATTAAAATGGATTTCAGAGAGGTGGGATATGATGGTAGGGACTGGATGTATCTTGCTTAGGATAGGGATAGATAGCGGGCTTATGTGAGGGCGAAAATGAACTTTCGGGTTCCTTAAAAGTCGTAAGTAAGTAAGTGAAGTAAATGGAACTCATAGCGCTTCAAAGGTTGGAGTTACCCTCGTTTTCATGTCAACAAAGTGATGGGTAAGGTATCTTACTTGGATACCTAAAAATGGCTGAATCCTCCGTATCACCGATCTAAAAGTCATATAAACGAACATAGTGATCAGAAGAGTACCAAGAGATTTCGAAGTCTTGTTATAATTGTGCAGTGTCTACGGATCTGATGATCGACGGCAAACGTAACAAATTACCAATCCATAGAATTGGTCCAAAGGGACTAGTGGTAAATCTCTCACTCACTCACGCGCATACACACATACACTAACAACGGTAATATATCTGCCCTAGACAGGATTTTATGGTATGAATTACTTTCCTTCAGTTTTGTCGACCTGAGTGGCGCAGTTGGTATAGCGCTGGTCTTCTGTGCCCGAGGTTACAGGTTCGATCCTGGCCCAGGTCGATGGCATTTAAGTGTGCTTAAATGCGACAGGTTAATGTCACTAGATTTAGAGTAGTGGCATGTAAAAAACTCTTGCGGGACAAAATTCCGGCACACCGGCGACGCTGATATAACCTCGGCAGTTGCGAGCGTCGTTAAATAAACCATAATTTAATAATAATTGATTCCGTTTTAAGGTTACACTTTAATCGTTACATACGCCCCAATCTCGTTAATAGGTAATTGCTGACCGAATGTACAACAAAGAAAGTTAAGCTTTGGTTTCTCTGAACCGACGAATGCGAGATGCGAGATGCGAGGCCCGCCTCGCACAAATCCGGACTGCAGAAGAGATAGTGAGTGGTTTCTATAATTGCGAGATGCGAGGTCTGCGCTCCTCGGATTTACAGAAACCACTCACTATCTCTCGTGCAGTCCGGATTTGTGCGAGGCGGGCCTCGCACTTCGCATCTCGCATGCGTCGGTTCAGAAAAACCAAGGCTTTAGGAGCCAAGTTGGCAGTTCTCAGCTCCCACGCACGCACACCAGCACTCATACAAAATAATTCAAAGTAATCAATGCATAATAAACTGAAACTCCCATTCACGACGTCAGCGTATCTCCTTCACAATGACGTCCGAGATGGCAGAAGGCCTGTTATTTCGTCTGACACTGCTTTACACTTGTAAACTGTCTACTGACAATCGCCAGTGAAAAAAATATATTTGAAAACTCGGTCTTGCTCAAAGCTATAAGAATCGGATACATATTAATATGGCTTCAGATTTTCACGGTATTCAACGTGATGCGAGAAATTTTTAATTTTTGCAATTTTTGGAAAATCAATAAACATGATTTACTGGCATGTAAAAAAGAACTCCTACGGACAAAATTCCGGCACATTGGAGACGCTGATATAACCTCTGCAGTTGCGAGCGTCGTTAAATAAACCATAATTTATTTTTTTCAATAAACATGCAACATTTCGGAGCTTTGTATCGGGTTTATTGTTCATTCATTCATAGGGTTCTGCCCAAGGGTAGGTCTTTCACTGCAAACCGAGCATTCTCCAGTTTTTCCTATTTTCTTCCTTCCTCTTAGTCTCCGTATATGATCAATATATCTTAAAGTCAATTATATTACCCGAATCGTGGGATTTTCTTTTCTTAATTGTAGAACTGCAGTACAGCACAGTTCAGGATCAAAATGGCTGTTATGCACGAGAAAGCGCAGTGCGTTGTGTGGTATCACGAAACGAGATAGCCCATTACAGTTCAGTGACGCATCCGGAGAGATTATGAACAAAATCCATCATATGTGAAGACCATCAAAGGGGGGTATGTGAAAACACTGGCAGTGTTGGAAACCAGAGAAGAGGTGCACCTGGAATGACAGATGATACTGTAGATGCTGTGCACACAGCTTTGAACGCTGTCGAAAAAAATTGACGCGTCATGCCTGACGAACTTGGCGTACCTCAGACTGTTGCACAAACAGCTGCAGTTTCACGAGTACAAAGTGCAAATCATGCGAGGTTTGTTGCCAGACGACCGACCACGAACTGCTGCATTTGCTGCGGACATTATGGAACGAATTGAACGCCACAATGGCCACCTTAAGCAGTTTCGTTTTCTGATGAGACAATTTTTCACACTTTCGGAAAAGTCAATATACACAATGTTCGGATTTGGAGGTCGAAAAAGCGAGATTTTTGCGAAAACATGACATGAAACCGGATATCGATTAGACGTTTTCCGGGCAACAAATGGAGCACATGTGCTTACAAAGTTTTCAAGGTGAAGTATCATTTAGTGAAAACCTTACCCCTGTATCTAACGTATCTTTTCAGTAATAATAATAATAATAATAATAATAATAATAATAATAATAATGCACGTTTATAATTAGGGAAAGACTTTGTTTTCACTCTGTATTATCATGATCACTAGTTACTGTTACCTCCATTCCAACAACATCTAGGTGAAAGTTAACGAAGTGCATTACGTACTTAGGGTTTAATCACAGTCTAGTATATACAGTCACGAAGCTCAATACGTAGTAAATATGCAAACATTAGATAGCTGCTCACCACTAGGATCGCTAATATCGCCTCGTTACAGACAATGCGAAATAGTATCGGCACAGTCTATTGTTTCTAGCACCCTCAAAACTCAAGCTTCGTGACTATATATAGTAGACTGTGGTTTAATGTTATACTGTAGCAGTATCGGTTCTTATATAATAGCCTAGATCATATATGTAACAGATAACTCATCGATTTGTTAAAATCAGCAGCACTTTGAAGAGAACAACCGCCAGGATCGCCACCTGTCCGCCGTAAACGAACACGAGATGGCAGTACAGTCGCTAATGCAATTCAAATGGGAATTATGACGTGACTCCTTATGTAATAACTAGATGGCAGCGTAGTAAACCTGACAAAAGTTGTTAACGTCAAAGCCTATAAGGCCGACCTATCTGTTACATATATGATCTAGGATAATAGCTAGCCCAGTCCTCACGTTCTCCGACACAAGTTTACTTACTACGGTACTGTATATTGAAATGTTAAAGAAGTCGTAGAAAAGAGGATAGAAAAGAACTGGTGCCACGACTGTAACACACACACTCACACACTTTCATTTTACGTTTTACGCTTTCAATTTTCTTGGATGTAATTTTTTTTTACAAAATACTGGTGTCATTTAAAGTCAAATATGGTGTAGACGAGATAATATTTAGTCTAAAATTGGTGAAACTTTTAAATAAAGAAGGGAGCTGTATGGGACATATTAGTATAATCAAATAGCCTACGAAGTGACTTCAACCGTCTTTTAGTATCAAAGTCAGCTACATCCACTTTTTTTTTTTCAAATTGAATTGATACTGTATTTGCGACCTCTGTAAGTTTTTCTATATACCTGTGAAGAGTTAAGTAGCAAAATTGGTATCATTCCGTTTAAATTGAAGGTTGAAGTTCTCGGTTAAGTGCAGAGTCAGCCACATCCACGTATGCAGATTCGCGCGCATCTTCGTTTCAGTAGAATTATAAGAGAAATTACATTGTAGTTTATACTAACAACAACTTTTGTTAATTAATTAAAGAATTGATTAATTCGAAGTCTATGAAAAATATTGTGAATAATTCAATTTAATTTTTATGCGTTTTAAAGAAATAAATTTGTATTTCTTTTTTCTTAAATTTAATTACTTGCATTGAACAAGTTTGTATTATCCAAATGCTGTTTAACTTGAAATAATTAAGCAGTTAATAAAGGATTATAGTTTGACATTTTGTGCATAATTACATTCCATCATTGCAAAAACAGCTAAATCCACAATGATGGGTTCAAAGCCAGCTACATCAAAAATAAAATGTGTTTCCCGCCAAAAATCAGAATTCTATCAAATTAAAATTTCCAGTATATGTTTGTCTATGTCGTAACTTTATGGTGCCAGAGTAACGGAACTGTTTATAGAAAAGTCGTTGTTAAAATTCTTTTTTTTTTTTTCTCCTGTAAAATTTTATAAAATGGATGTAGCGGACTTTGTTACTACTAGGTGTTCATTTCAAAGTGTGTCATGACGTCACTGTTGTGAGTCAGCGATTTGAAGCGAGTGTCAGCTCTTATGTCAGAGAAGTTGCCTATTAATCAAGGCGTTCAATCTGAACTTGAGAACGTGTACGGTATAACTTGAACGTCGTAGCAACAGATGGCGGTCTGTACGGTCTGTGTGCTACCATAACCTCTTTCGTACTGTGTTTTGCGCGGGCAAGTCGTACGCAGGGTATTTGTTATCATCGGTTGCGTACGGCAACATTCCACAATACAAATCAATTGTTCCGTGTCCATGTTGGCCGTCGAAGTTAAAATCAACAAATACGTAAGTAATCGTCTTAACCCTCTCCCCATATCCCGGCAGTAAGAAAAAAAATCACCTCAGTACATGTTTCCAAACAGTTCACATTCCTGCCACTACCGGTGTTACCGTACGTATCGGTAAGTACTCTTCAGAATGACCGCCGTACTTGCTAGGAAACTTCTCTGTCACATAGGTAATACGCCTCTGCGGAAGTGTAGGAAGATTGAATTCTCTAGACTCATCGGCTAGCCACATGACGGCATACAGCGAGCCATGACACACTTTGAACTGAACACCCAGTAGATGACTCACTTGCTCAATTAATGTATGCACTATTGGTATCATTATATTGAATCCTTAAGATTTGAACTGCTAAGAAATCAATATTTTTATTTTGTTTAGAGATATAATAAAGTAATATATTTGCTTAATTGCCAGAGTTAGTGTGTAGCTGTTTGTAAATAATCTTCTGAATTCTGTATTACATGTGTTATGGGTATAAAAATAAGTAACCACTCATATTCTAATGTGAAATGAATTCGTCCCTGATTGCCACACAGGGGGCCGGGGCGCTGGGATGAGCCACTGGGCCACAGGATGACGGAGACCCGGGAGTGCCCCCTCGCCAACGAGAAACATTTGCTCTCCTTGGAGATGAACCAGTGCGGCGGCAGCAGCGCGGGAGCGGGAGCTGGCGGCGCCGGGGCCGGGGCTGGGGCCGGGGGCTCCAAGAGCAAGAAGGACGATCTGCTCCCAGAGCGGGGAACATGGGGCGGCAAGCTGGACTTCATCCTGTCGGTCGTGGGCCTGGCCATCGGCCTGGGCAACGTGTGGCGCTTCCCCTACCTCTGCTACAAGAACGGCGGCGGTGCCTTCCTCATCCCCTATTTCCTTACCCTCATCCTCGCCGGAATTCCCATGTTCTTCATGGAGCTCGCCCTCGGCCAGATGCTCACCATCGGAGGCCTCGGTGTCTTCCGCATCGCGCCAATCTTCAAAGGTACCTCAAGAATTCCATAATAATTAAAATTCATTTTAACGGATTCAGTATTCTAATCAAAATGATCTGACTTGATAGAATAAGTACTCTTCAGATCGCTTTTCTAAATTCAACTCTCTTCTCTATAGACCATGAACATTGCTTCGTGCTATGGTCGCTTCTATGTTGCAGGTTTGTGCAGTCACCAGTTAAAAAATTTATGCTAATTACTTTCCATTAGTATCCCTTATATGCCCATTGATCCCAGACTGCACTCCGGGCGTGGATTCGAGTGTCTCGATTGGGATGATTACCTGATTGGGTTTTCTTAGGTTTACACGAACTATAATGTGAATGTCAGGTAATCCCACTGCGAATCCTCGGACTCATCTCGACAAATACCGTCTCATCGACGCTACATAACTTTGCAGTTGAAATATAACCGATTAAATTATTACTATTCTTTGACAATTCTCAAAATACAGTACAACTAATTCCTGTATCTCCTATTGAAGCAAAGGGCCTCAGCAAAAGCTGAACGATTTTGCCTATCTCGTTCCATGATGTTCCTGTCCTTATTTCGTCCTCTGCACTTCTCCAGTTTGTTTTTGGTCTTCCTCTCCTTGTACTGCCTTAGAAATTTGATTTTAGAGCTTCTCTCTCAATAAAGTTTCCTTGCGAAAAGTGTGGCCAATCCATCCCCATTTTCTCCGTCTAAATAACGGAAATGTGAGAGGGCAATAATTTCAAATCATAAAACATATTTCCTTAAATTACACACATTTTTCTAAACAAGAACACATTTTGGTTAACTCCGTTCTGCATCATTAAGTGAATTGTTCGTTTATCAATCCATCAATGTTATAATTAATGATCCTTATGCTTACACTGGCGGCCGAGTAATTCAGTTGGTAAAGAAATTGCCTACGGTCTGAAAGGTCCTGGGTTCAATCCCGGCTGGTGACGTTAATTTTTCTCGTTTCCAAATCTTCCAGAACGGCTCCGAATTTCGCTCACCCTCCTGTCAAATTGAGTACCGGGTCTTTCCCGGGAGTAAAAGGCGATCAGAGCGTGATGCTGACCACATCACCTCATTGTAGTGTCAAGGTCAAGAAAGCATGTATTTCTACCTCCATAGGTGATAGGTGATCTGGCTAATGTGCTGGAGCACCTTACCACTCTGTAACTACGTTGACGTCTGTGACTATTGTAGGAATTCCTTCTGAAATTTTGGATAGTAGGCCTACCTTACGTTGTTCATCAAAATTATCCTACTGCCGATTTCATCAGATTGGGGAGCATTCCTTCCTTGAATGATTTGAGGATTGTGTTTATTCATCTCGTCTTGATAATCTCCAGTAGTCTTAGATCCAAAAATTTGGAGAGCGTTGTGAAAAAGGCCTTTGCAAACTGTACGTCTTCTTTCATTTTCAATTTGCCACAGTATATATGATTTTAATCTAGTTATTACTTCAGCGTTTTTCTGTTGTATGTCCTGCACACCCACGTCTCATAAATTCACACAATGTCTTCGAAGATTTCTTCTTTACCGGTGGGAGTAACTGTCAGAGGCATTTAGTAATGCTTTAAGTTCTATCAAGATCTGGCAGTCATTCAATTTTGCTCACTTGAAGTCCAGATTTTTCAGCACTGTCATTAATGAATCCCATATTAACCGTAATGAGAGTAAATTTGGTGACGAACATTAAGATTTGTGACTCGCTTCACAGTTCCTTCTTATTCTTTTCTGAACTTTCTAATTTAATATTTTCAACTCATCCTTCTTTTAATGAATTTATCCTTGAAAATATACACTCTACTGCTCTTCTTTATTGTAAGAGCAGCTGCAGTCACTTCAAGACTTTATTGATATGAATGAGAAGCCACAGTTATCCCATACGTGCTCAAAATATGCTCGAAGTTCATATTAAAAATCCAGGGTTTGGCAGTTAATAGTAATTCCTTGGCCAATTGTTTTATTTTTCTTTGAGTAAGTGTTCTTAGTTCATAACTTCCTTTCTTTCCGGTTCTTTCAGACATTTTAATGTCAAAAAGAAAATAGTGATAACAAAGGAAATGATAAAACAAGAAAGTAACAAGACTAGAATGTGAATATTCAGATACAAAAATATAACCAAGGATCGATAAAAAGTCCAAAGCAAAAATGAACACAAGAATAACAAAGAAACAATTACAGACTACAAACGGAATAAGAAACAAAGTTTATCCTCGAGAGAGGAGTCAAAACTGTTTGCATGTGAATTCAAGTGTACAAACTAGAGATGGGTAAAAAAAAAAGCCGGAACAGTTTATTTGAAACTGTTTCACAATTGAAACTGTTTCGTATCGAAACAGTTTCGTGATATAACCTGTTCCAACTGTTCCAAAGACTGTTACACTGCTCCAGTGATATCTTCAACGTTCCACATGGTTCCAACAGATAAACAGTTCAGTTTCTAAACAGTTTTCCTCTTCTTTGTTGTTTGCAAAGGCCATGTGTAGCGTTATCATTGACCGCCAATCGAAAGTAGATATATGGACCATAATATCAAAGTTCCACACGGCCTTCGTGTAACAGTAGCCTATGAAGGATCGCGCAATTTAATTGTACGAATCAAATTCCCTAATAAAACTCCTAATTTTTAGCTGTCCATTGATGGAGAATATGTTCATGGTGCCCTCACGTAGTGTTAATTATTACCGGTAATATACCGCGAAAAATATCTTCGTCTAATGTCATCGTTATTAAACTCTCCTAGGGTTATATGCGTAATTTTTTTACTAAAAATCGATTTTTTTTAATTGTAGTTATTTACTGTACCCTTAATAGTAACCTACGAAAACATCTTTCATCTTTAATTGTCATAATACACTGAACAAGGACCTTGAAACATGTTCCCGAAGCAGATGAGAGGTTGAAACAGTTGGAACACTTGGAACAGTTGGCACTGATGTTGTAAACATATTCTTATGAATCTGTTTCTTTGAAACTGTTATTTTGGAACAGTTTCGTTCATGAAACAGTTACAGTCGAAACTGTTTCTTAAAAAGAACAGTTTATCCCATCTCTAGTACAAACCCATATCGTTGTTTAACCGCTGCCATAACCAAATTATAAAAGTGGTGATGGATAATTCTCCGATATGTGGTTGCCAAAATCAGAGTGCCTTGACAGAAGTTTAGCCTACATTACGTACCAAGTGCACGAAACTGTTAATATTAAATATATTTTATTCACTTCTATAAAAATATAATAAGTATTCTGCAAAAATAAATTAAGTATTCAAGTATTCATTGGCGGAAATCATGTTCCTTCAACTCCCAAAAATTAGTTAAGAAATGTTATGTCCGAATGTCCGGGATACCGTACCTTATAGCCGTTAACTGGCTACCGGACTTTCTCTGCTCCAACACTTCAAGATGACCATTTGCCAAAAAATAATAAAATTCTCTGATTCGGATTACCTACCAAACATAACTGGCTACCGAACTTCCCCTACCCGAACACTTCAAGATGACCATTTACAAAATTGAAATTATGATTTATTTAATAACGCTCGCAACCGCAGAGATTATATCAACGTCGCCGGTGTGCCGAAATTGTGTCCTGCAGGAGTTCTTTTACATGCCAGTAAAATTACAGACATGAGCCTATCGTATTTAAGCACACTTAAATTCCATCGACCTAGGCCGGGATCGAACCCGCAAACTCGAGCATAGAAGGCCAGCGCTATACCGACTACGCTACCGAGGCTGACATGACCATTTTCCAGAACATAATAAAATTCTCTGATTCGGATTACCTATCAAACGTAACTGGCTACCGAACTTTCCCTACTCGAACACTTCAAGGTGATCATGTGTCAGAAAATAATAAAATTCTCTGATTCGGATTACCTATCAAACGTAACTGGCTACCGAACTTTCCCTACTCGAACACTTCAAGGTGATTATGTGTCAGAAAATAATAAAATTCTCTGATTCGGATTACCTATCAAACGTAACTGGCTACCGAACTTTCCCTATTCGAACACTTCAAGGTGATATAAAATTCTCTGATTCGGATTACCTATCAAACGTAACTGGCTACCGAACTTTCCCTACTCCAACACTTCAAGGTGATCATGTGTCAGAAAATAATAAAATTCTCTGATTCGGATTACCTATCAAACGTAACTGGCTACCGAACTTTCCCTATTCGAATACTTCAAGGTGATATAAAATTCTCTGATTCGGATTACCTATCAAACGTAACTGGCTACCGAACTTTCCCTATTCGAACACTTCAAGGTGATATAAAATTCTCTGATTCGGATTACCTATCAAACGTAACTGGCTACCGAACTTTCCCTACTCGAACACTTCAAGGTGATCATGTGTCAGAAAATAATAAAATTCTCTGATTCGGATTACCTATCAAACGTAACTGGCTACCGAACTTTCCCTATTCGAATACTTCAAGGTGATATAAAATTCTCTGATTCGGATTACCTATCAAACGTAACTGGCTACCGAACTTTCCCTATTCGAACACTTCAAGGTGATATAAAATTCTCTGATTCGGATTACCTATCAAACGTAACTGGCTACCGAACTTTCCCTATTCGAACACTTCAAGGTGATATAAAATTCTCTGATTCCGATTACCTATCAAACGTAACTGGCTACCGAACTTTCCCTATTCGAATACTTCAAGGTGATATAAAATTCTCTGATTCGGATTACCTATCAAACGTAACTGGCTACCGAACTTTCCCTATTCGAACACTTCAAGGTGATATAAAATTCTCTGATTCGGATTACCTATCAAACGTAACTGGCTACCGAACTTTCCCTATTCGAACACTTCAAGGTGATATAAAATTCTCTGATTCGGATTACCTATCAAACGTAACTGGCTACCGAACTTTCCCTATTCGAACACTTCAAGGTGATATAAAATTCTCTGATTCGGATTACCTATCAAACGTAAATGGCTACCGAACTTTCCCTATTCGAACACTTCAAGGTGATATAAAATTCTCTGATTCGGATTACCTATCAAACGTAACTGGCTACCGAACTTTCCCTATTCGAACACTTCAAGGTGATATAAAATTCTCTGATTCGGATTACCTATCAAACGTAACTGGTTACCGAACTTTCCCTACTCGAACACTTCAAGGTGATCATGTGTCAGAAAATAATAAAATTCTCTGATTCGGATTACCTATCAAACGTAACTGGCTACCGAACTTTCCCTACTCGAACACTTCAAGGTGATCATGTGTCAGAAAATAATAAAATTCTCTGATTCGGATTACCTATCAAACGTAACTGGCTAACGAACTTTTCCTACTCGAACATTTCAAGGTGATTATATGTCAGAAAATATTAAAATTCTCTGATTCGTATTACCTATCAAACGTAACTGGCTACCGAACTTTCCCTACTCGAACACTTCAAGGTGATTATGTGTCAGAAAATATTAAAATTCTCTGATTCGGATTACCTATCAAACGTAACTGTCTACCGAACTTTCCCCACTCCAACACTTCAAGATTAAAATTAAATCAAATTAAAATATGGTTTATTTAACGACGCTCGAAACTGCCGAGGTTATATCAGCGTCGCCGGTGTGCCGGAAAATTTATCCCGCAGGAGTTATTTTACGTGCCAATAAATCTACTGACATGAGCCTGTCGCATTTAAGCACACTTAAATGCCGTTGACCTAGGCCGGGATCGAACCCGCAACCTCGAGCACAGTAGGCCAACACTTCAAGATGGCCATTTGCAAAAAAATAATAAAATAAAATTCGCAGATTGGGATTACCTATCTAACGTAGGCCTAAGTGCACCCGAACTTTCCCTACTACAACATTTGCCAGAAAATAGCTTTCTGGTTGACTTCATTTCACTGAATTGTGAGTAACCAATACAGTAAGTAATCTCAGATCGTGTACGCAAAGTTGAACGATTTTCTCTGTACTTTTGAAGCCTTTAAGACGGCCGTTTTCGTAAAAACGTTTCTTCATAAGTTATAGGCCTATAAGTACATGAAATGATGATTAACAAATTTAGTGCTGGTAGATGAAAGAAAAAAGACAGACGTCCTAAACGAAAATGTAAAATAGGAAAGAATATGGGAAGGATGGGCATGGGGAAGTGAATCTTTTTGAATACAAAAATAATAGGATTCGTTGGTTAGCTTAATCAGTATTTTAGTAGTCAAACAATTATTTACGCATTATAATTAAAACATTGAACTCTTCTAATAATACCTTACTATTAGACTGAAGTCAACCGAATTATATCCGATAAATTAACTTTCGTTTTTACAGACTTAATATTATGTACTGAGTTTTAGGACAAAGTCTTTGTTTCATTAAAATCGCTCTACACAAACTGGTAGCCTATACGACAGATATTAAGTTAGCATGTAAATTAATCACATTTCGAACATTCACAGGTATCGGCTATGCGGCAGCAGTTATGTCTTGTTGGATGAACGTGTATTACATCGTAATCCTTGCCTGGGCCATCTTCTATTTCTTCATGTCCCTGAGAGCAGGTGAGTTTAATATACTTAGAACTTGTTCGCAAATTAAGGGTGACATTTCGCAGTTGCATACTGTATATTTCCAGTAAGTTTTAAATGATAGAAACTTGAACGAATATTTAGCTCCTTCCACAAATTGCAGATGTACCGTGGAGGACGTGCAACAACTATTGGAACACGCCCAACTGCGTGAATGCATACGAGAGGAATAACCTCACGTGCTGGGACCAATACTACAACAGTAGCGCCTTCCACAAGGTCTGTTCTGTCAACCAGTACAACATTTCCTTGAAGGAACTCACCGATCCCGTCAAGGAATTCTGGGAGTAAGTACGCACAGCAACAGACATATTATACTGTATTCCATGTCTGACAGGCGACGAAAACATTGCCGGCATAGGAAGGGGGAACGATAATTGCTAATCAACCAATGGCAGAGGTTACATTCCAGACTTATCTTGAAGTTGGGCGGTCTGAAGAGTTTTACCTCTGCCCAACTTCAAGATAAGCCTGGAATGTAACCTTTGCCATTGGTTCATTAGTAATTATCCTTCTCACTTCCTCTGCCGACAATGTTCACATCACCTATTAGACATTATGGAACGTGGTAAAGTAGTATACCGGTACCTAACTATTTCATCCAGAAGATGGGTTCTCATCAAAGACTCCGAGTGTTCGATGTCTGGCAAACCTCACGATTTTATGTAGTGAAACAAGGTTTTTTTTTTTTTCAGACTTCTTCAGTTCCTTGTTCCAAATTTTCTGCCATGCCATAAGTGTTGAATAATCTATGAAGTTTAATAGTGCTGATAATAAAACAAGTGACGCCTCACGGAATTCAGTTATGGAAGATTAAAATTCTAAATAAACATTTGGAACTTTAAATTAGATAAATCATGCAGAGCGAGAACACCTGCTTACCGGTACCTTAGTTATTTTAATTAATATTCCAGTAACATGCATCACGCGTATAGGCCTATTTGAATTGACACTCCATATTCGTCAAATTTATTCATGTACACTCGCTTCCAAAGAAACCATGAATATTCAGGATTGTTGTGAGATTAAAGCAAAGCGGCAGCAGAAACAATTCCGGAGGACTGAAGTGCAAGGGACATTAAATGAACCATACCATACCATGTATCATTTAAAGGAGGAGCTCGGAATCAAAACGCTTTATGTCCACAAATCAAAACTTTTCAGGAGAGTCGAAAAACTAAAAGCTCCTAAACTTCTGAGAAATTTAAAGTTTTGAAAGCAATTATATAATTAGAATTCTACGCAAAATTAGGTGGCACTATTGCGCAAAATCAAACAAAATTATCCAAGCGTAATATTTATATAAGAAGTTTTGAAAATCATGGACTTAATGCGTTTTGTTCCGAAATTACGGACTGAAATCGTTTTGTTACAAACATATATTCAAAACACTCATTTAAGCTGATTTTTTTTAATTGTGACCACATTCCTTTCCAAAGACTCTTATACAAATACAAAGTTAACTTTGAAGACAATTATTTTATTAAATTATTAAATTATGTTTACCTGTTTTAGCAAGCAACATAGAATGAAATTTAATTTATTATATTTAACTGTCATTGTTGAGTTCAGTTCAGTCATATCATTGATAATCCAGGCTCTTCTTCCATACACTCACACTCCACTATTTCATCATCCTCACACTGATCAGAAAGTCCTTCTTCATGGTCAATAACCTTGACATACAACTGCAGCTGATCGTTGTTTTTCCAATTTTCACCAAATCTTTGTTGTAATAACTTTTTTATATCCAACAATTTTTCTGCTTTTATTTTATTCCTTAATGGTACTAAGGGTGGGTCAAACCTCTCAATATTTTCAATAGCATGACCTCTCTTAAGTAGTGATACTGGACATTTACTTAGGTCATCCATTGTGTAAGTATACTCCAATTTTACATTGATGTAATGTTTGTTTGCTTTCATTATTTTCCTGAGCCTGACTCTCTTCATATCACTTATGCCAACTGGCTTTTTCAAGTAATCGCACAGATCTCTGAAATTGTGTATATGCCAATCCTCACCCAACACGTGAACGACACCGACTGTACCGTAAATATCATGATATTCTTTTGGCGTCAGTATTTCTGCATGTTTCCTGAGGCTTTTCTCCAAAATACCAAACATTCGGTCTGCTGGCAAAAAGGAATGCCCTCGCACAGGAAAAGTCATACATATTTCCTTCAATGAATCTGGAGATTTATTCAACAACCACCAATACAAAGCATGGACGACATGTGCATTTCGATTTTGACCAGCGCAACCATCGGAGAAGAGTCTCAGGAGGGAAATATTTTTTTCTTTGAAATTATAATTTATTAGGAAATGAGTCAGAGCAGAGCTAACTGCAATCGTCCCTCTTCTTGCCTGGTTTTCTGTCCAGCAGTAAAAGTTGGGAAATGTGTTATCAATATCAGTAATGCACAAAGCATAGTAAGAAAGCTGTCGTGCGTAGTATGCCTCCCCAATTGCTAGTTTTGGTAATGGCTGCACTTGTTGGAGGTCAAAACATAAGGACATACTATTCTGAGGATCTTTCTTCATAATTTTGTGAAATGTTTTCGCTCTCAATTTATGAGCAGTTAACTCAGCTTGTAGTTCCAACTTCTTTTCTGGAGTATCAGCACATTCAATTTGGAATTTCGTCCTGATGCAAAAGCTACAAACGTCCGTTGCAGGATCCCCAAACCCCAAGTTGAAATTTGTAGAAAAAAATGTTATAAAAAACATTTTTTCACCTTTAAAGAATGTGGAACTTCGGCATTGTACATTTTATGCAATCTATTTATGTTCAGTTCCGAAGCAAGGTAAAGTCTCTTACTTTTCTCCCTTGAATAATGGCTTTCTCTGGCTTTGAGTTTAGAAAGAAAATTGATTACAGACTTTTTTTTTTCTGCATACAACTTGCTTTTGCGGTCACCCCCTCTCCTCTCAGTGATGGGTTTACACGACATTACTGACTTAGCAATACTGTTAGCTCTGCTTTGCCCAATACTGAATAAAGTTCTAAAAAACTTACAGCATATTGGAAGTGTTTCATCATGAACTCTAACTTGATATCTGATGAACATCGAGTTTAATTTTTCACCATCCTTTCTTGGACGACGTCGTTTCGGAACGGACACTGACATCATGGATCCCAGAAGTCTATCTTGCTGCAATTTATCATGATGATTAAGGACTCTTTTTCTTTGCTGAATTAGGTAGAACGCTGGGATGCTGCAGCATCTGTATCTTCCTTCCTTATGGTTACAGGGAGGCTCGAACTGAAGCATGTCAGGATCCTTGTCGGTATATCTAAAAATTTTTAAATTATTATTATATTAGGTAATGGACTATGCAACAAACTTAAACAATATTGCATCAATTATTGCGTGATTTATTATCACATTATCATAACGGGTGAATTAAGGAGTCAGTTCTAACTCATAAACTCATATGTAAAACTGTATGTAGAAAAGTATAATAGACTCACCTGTTTTCTTGTTCCCTCTTTCGTTTCGATGTTCCACTCTTCCGACGTTTTCGAGTTCCTGTAGAGTGCTCCCCAACTGGCACACCTTCTTCCATGATTTTATAACATGCGTAGTACTTAAAATGTTGTAATGAATGCAGCTAATACTCTATTAGCCCTTTCGTGTAAATTCTTAAAAAATATTAAATCTTTCACTTATTTCCAGAAGCTGTATTAACTAACCCCTTGCCTACTGAAGTCTGGTCAGCAACGTGATGCACTCCCAAAGCGTAGCCGTCTAGACATGACGTCTCGGAGACCCTGCGACTTTTATTTACAGTTTTCATTCAAGCTGTCATATTGAGTTTTTTGAAGCTGTCTATTTAGAGATTTGTTGTATGTTATAAAACGACCTTTCTTGAAGAAGAGGAGTTATTTTGCTCTAAATATACGCGAAAGGTTTTCTAAAATTCGTAACTGTTTAAATATAAGTGCATTGAAGTTGCCCTGCATCCCAAGTGGAATCGACAAAGTTTAAGAAAGGGAGTGAGAATTGAGGTCTTGTAAGAGTTATTGGCAGTAAAGTGACATGACAGAAAAGTTCTGTCTACGAAGCACAAGATTCACATGGTCAACATAAAGGAAAAAAGGGTAAAAATGAAGGGGAAGAAACAGTGGTGAAACTGAAGGGCGTAATAGAGTACAATAACGTTATGTTGTGGGTTCGCCGTCAGGTCAGCGTCAGAATGAAGTCTTATATCCCTTCCTCATTATGGCAAAATACGTAAAAAAAAAAGACTGCAGAAATATTTCCTTCAATATAATATTTATGGTACCGGTCCTTTTCAGCTTGTCAATGTCTACGTAATTGCATGTAAGACTGTGAAGGGAAGCAAACCCAGGCAGGAAAGGATCTTCACAAATCGACTAGACCTGAAAGCAGACATTTTATTGAGGTTTAACCTTGCCTAGCTGCAATAGTAGTGGAAGGGATGCTGGTGTTACGACGACAATGTTACAAGCAAACTGTCGGGCTCATCCCCCCCCCCTTCCCGTCATATACCTATCACCCATAGAAAAAGAAACCAGCGATAACCTGCAAAGTTTTTAAATCTCACAAGAAACAAGCGAAATAACGTGGGAGTGCAAACAATGTTTTGTACTGGAGTCTTTCGAAGCCTACCATACAGTTCAAAATGTAACTAAATTATGAGTATAATATCACAGTTTGTAGTAAAAGACCCATGTTTATTGCAAACGACCTCCACCTGCTTTTAAATGCCACTTACCGCACACCACTAACTCACTGTCTACGCGTGGGGATTTAAATAGAGATTCCAGGCAATAAACTCGTCCTTTTAAATCTTACTGCATGGACCTAAAGGTAGCAATAAAAAAAAACTTTAGAGAAGAGTCAACAATGAACATTAGTTAAAGACAGGAAGCGAATTAATTACGTTCATTCTGGTTTACTGCTTTTATTAGAAATCTTAACTTCATGGACTTAACTCGGTTTGATCCATTCAGGGTGATGGACAGAATACGTTCTGAATCAGACCCTCGATTTCAGGCTGACTTTACACAGGCTAAAAATGTCAATTGCAACAAATGTCAAGCGTAGCATGATGAAGCGCCTCTAAAAGAACGTAAATTCGGAAAAACCGCATTTTCGATAAAATGTGGACTTAACGCGTTTTGATTCCGAGCTCCTCAGTAATTTTTCATTACTGTTAGGAGGCACATCTGGTCTTGTAGGCTAAACCACTTTCATAGGAATTCAAACACCTAGAGAGAGCAGTGAAATCAAATACTGCGCATATACTACTAGTTGCACAGGGAGGTCCAAAAGTCCCGCACCATAAGCTGAATTAAAATATTTGTTCAATGTGATGGCTGCCAGTGTCAAAAACTACTGTATGCATTCATCCAAGTCTCGTAGAATACGGGTCACCAATGTCGACGAAAAGCACGGAATTCAGAAGAAATTCGTTCACGCAGATGCTGTTCGTCCCTGATTTTCACACTTTTGCTACATCAAGCCCCACACTGCAAAATCCGTTGGATTCAAATTCGGGAACCAGGGAGCCCATTCCACGTGACGCACTTGCATACCATAATAGGGTGGGGGCGTGCCCTGTCTTGAATGAACCACTGAGAACGCGAACCAATTCTGTTCAAGTCGGGAATTAATGATTTTCCCAAAATAGCAAGATATGTTTCACTGTTAACGACGTCATTAAAAAGTAGGGGGCTACGACGCGATCTTTCCACAGGCCACAACAAACCATGAAGCGCTCGGTGCCTTGTTCTCTGTTGTCAGTAAACCAATGCGAATTTTGGTCGGACCAGTACCGCAAATTCTGCCGGTTCAACTCATCGTTCGCATAAAAATTAAGTTCATCAGAGAACATGACCTTGCATGATAAACATTTCACGTTCTTCTCCATCTTTCCAAGAAACCTCTGTTGTCGTAATTCGCCTATGGTGCGGGACTTTAAAGCCATTCTGTACATAATATGCTGCTCATTATGAGTGTTTCATGTACAGTTACATCATTTTAAACTTCGAAATTCAATGACTGAAATTCACCTATTACGTGATAAATAATGCAATAAACTGATGATGATGATGATGATGATGACCGCATGGAAAAGTTTAAAAGTTTATTTAAATGTTGTAAATTGATGATTACATTAAAGTACGTAGGTACTCGTATTGGTATTTGTTTTATAACATAGTACTGTACTGGTAGTATAATTTAAGTAGGCCTACTTTTGTCACTTGTTAAAAGTCATTCAATAATAGTTTCTCCCATGTTCCTCTTAAAAATGTTAATCCTTTTATCATAAAAATAAAATGGAGTGGCGAAATAAAGGAATGCTAAAATACTTTATCAGCAGGGAAAGGGATTTGGAGTATTATAACGAATGGTGAAACGTAGTATAGATATTTGTAGCTCAGTGACTGTCAAGCGAGCTGCGTCACAGAGCATGGGCGAGTACAGTCCACTTCATACAAACTTACACGCAACGTGCTGTAAACGTATTTCAGAATAAACAAATGTTATAGTTTAATGACATATAGTATAATGAAATATCAATCTCTGCATCCTCGCATAGAAATAGTGATGGCTGATAGACAATTGTCTTCTGTATGGAACTCGCCTCTGAATATGTAGAACCAAACGAAATGGCATTTTCAATTAATGCTATGTTTTGTTGATGAAACGATTATTCCTGCTGTGCATTGTTATAATAAACTGTAAATATCATTTTCAAATTTTCTGTTGCAAGGAAGGAAATTTTTAACATGGAAAAACTCCGCTCTACATCTGCAGAGACAATTGGAGAATGAGTACTTGAAACAAGATACGTCAATTAAATTCACATGTTGAATGACGTCATTGGGACACTTCTTTGTTAGTATATCTGAAATCCGACTAAGAATACTGTACCCATCATTTTTAATCAAAACTCTGTTCATTTTTTCACCAACACGTTTCCTACTTCACCTTCTACTGCACTCAGTTTATAATAGTCCTCATATTTATTTGCTCAACTAGTTCTACTCCTGACTTTTCTAATTGGATAATGGCATCCGGTAAATATAAAAAATTTGACTTAATATCCGTCACTTCTTTCTCGATTGTTCTATCATTTAGCAGTTCCTGGTGTATTTGAATCGCAGCCGCGTCATCGGGATCAAAAGACTGGGCCACTTTCTTCACAGATTGGAGGTGATGTGCGTAATAATTCCAAGCTTCTAACCATGACCCCCAGCTCTTAAGAACTGGACATGGGGGAAGTGACAATTTAGGGAATTGTTTCCTGAATTTTGATACTCGATCTGGAGCTTTTACAAATATAGTCTTTCAGTTTTGTATTGTTATTTGGTTTCACTTTCGGCATTGTACCTGCACTTCACTACTCTAAACTGCAAACCTGCACGTTGACGTTCTTATGCGACAACTGTCCCGTTCACCTGCTGTTGACGTGCAGAGATCTGCGAGTATGTCATGGAGGGGAGGACTTGGTATAAAGGGTTGTAAACAAATGGCTGTGTAGATGCTAATACTAGCTTTTACTGCTCCAAATTCCGTTCCCTATTATCAGCAAAAGAGATTCAAAAGTTCTCTTGTTTAAAATATGCAGCATTGTTTCCGAAATAACTGCCCACACTACAGTTCCGAAAAGTTTCTCGTCCATACACCTTCTTCTCTCCTGGTGTAAAATATTCTTTTAATGTTATTAAGATTCTTCATCCTAATTTAATTATTATCATTCTTGAACCCTATACACAAAAACGAAAATACAAAAAAAAAAAAATAAAAATAAAATAAAAAAAAAGTATATTTTGAAAATTTCCACAATAAACTTTAAGTGGACAAGATTTGTTTGAAAATGGACATCTCCTATCGTCTTCCAATAACTCTTCTCTTATAACATCAAAATATCCGGACACAGAGGAATGCACAAATTGTATCACATGGAAAACTACTCGCTCCAGAACTTGGCAATAAATGTGAAATTCTAATCAGGAAGTTACTTACCTTACTTACTAATGGCTTTTAAGGAACCCGCAGGTTCACTGCCGCCCTCACATAAGTCCGCCATTGGTCCCTATCCTGTGCAAGATAAATCCAGTCTCTATCATCATATTCCACCTACCTCAAATCAATTTTAATATTATCCTCTCATCTACGTCTCGGTCTCCCCAAAGGTATTTTTCCCTCTGGTCTCCCAACTAACACTCTATATGGATTTCTGGATTCGCCCATATGTGCTACATGCCCTGCCCATCTCAAAAGTCCGGATTTAATGTTCCTAATTATGTCAGGTGAAGAATACAATGCATGCAGTTCTGCGTTGTGTAACTTTCTTCATTCTCCTGTAACTTCATCCCTTTTAGCCCCAAATATTTTCCTAAGAACCTTATTCTCAAACACCCTTAATCTCTGTTCCTCTCTCAAAGTAAGAGTCCAAGTTTCACAACCATACAGAACAACCAGTAATATAACTGTTTTATAAATTCTAACTTTCAGATTGTTTGACAACAGACTAGATGACAAAAACTTTTATCAGGAAGTTATGTACCAGTAAATTATGTCTCACTTTGTGTACAGACGTCGAACACTGCAGATATCGGAAGGAGTCGAGCATGTAGGAAGTATCCGATGGGAACTCGCTGGAACATTGCTTCTGGTCTGGATCCTGTGCTACTTCTGTATATGGAAAGGTGTCAAATGGACTGGAAAAGTGAGTATTTTTTGTACATCTTATGATAAAGTAAAATATTGATTAGGAATTAATTGTTCATTTCAATTTTCGCCGCACTTCATTAATACATGTTATCATAACAGGGAATCACTTATTTTGTTTGCAACAAGAAGTACCCATATGTCTATTTTATTTAACAAGTGGAAAATATCTCCATTGCAGGTGGTGTATTTCACGGCCCTGTTCCCATATGTCCTGTTGACTGTACTGCTGATCCGTGGTCTCACGCTCCCTGGAGCAGCAGAAGGAATTCGGTTTTATATCAGCCCCAACTTGTCTAAACTCAGGGAGTCTGAAGTGAGATTTCGTATTGTTACAGTTATAATGTACCTCTTAAAATGAAAATTAAAGCATGGAATTTCAATACAAAAATTGTAAACATGTGAAGTGTTCATCAAGCCAATCATATAATTAGAAGAAATACTCCAATAAACAATATTAATGTGCTTTTCAGGTATGGATTGACGCTGTGACCCAGATTTTCTTTTCTTATGGTCTCGGGCTTGGCACTCTGGTAGCTCTAGGGAGTTACAACAAATTTACCAACAATGTGTACAAGTGAGTAATGCAAATCTATTGTGAGTACGGTAATTTGAATGAAGCTTAAAAAATTATCGTGTTCTAAGAGACTTTGTGGACATAAGTTACCGGTAAATTTAATATTACATAAATGCATAAACAAATGGCAAATTCAGACGTATAACAGTTATAATAGTTAAAAAATGAAAATAACAGAAAATAAATTATGTATATCTCAGATAGGGATCCTATTGAAAACCAGGTTATGGTATTAACAGAACATCTCCACAAGTACACTTAGCGGCAAAAAGAATGGGCCGACTCTTGGTCGATACAAATGCTAAGTTCTGTCACGCGGTTCACTTGTGTAAACGTAACCAACTGCAAGGCATTGCTGTGGTGTCTCTTCATTGAAAGTCATCCATCTATAATGTAGTAAACCTTACGTGCAGTGTGTGGCCCAGTGGTAAGAAGTCTGAAATCTGTACCAGAGGTTGTGAGTTTGTCTCCCGGTATGGTAAAATTATTATTTTTTTTATTTTAACTTTTACTTAATTTAATAGTTTAAATGTGAAATGGCATTTGTTAACAAACTTCGTTATGCTTGCCTTGTAAAAATATTATTGCCCATCACCTGTGGGCTATTAATAGGTGAAACCTGGCCTGTATAAACAAAAATACTTGTTTCACATCCTAAAAAACCAGACGCATATCAAACAAAAGTAAATAATTAAATTAACAAAGACAAACAATTTTTTAATATATTAACAAAACAAGGCCTGTGGTGGGGACTAGTATCTCGTCCACAAACCACCTGCGTCAACAACTGCCCTCATTCTGCGCGGCATGGAGTCCACAAGATTATGGAACAGGTCTAAATTCTTGGCCATCTCCTCCCACGCATCTAGAACTCTGTCCCACAATTCCTCAGGTGTCCGAACAGGTGGTTCTTCTGCCCAATTAGAGCGTAGGATCTTTTTGACTGCAGACCACAAATTTTGAATTGGATACATAACTGGTGAATTTGGAGGCCAGTCGACTGGGTCGACATCACGCCTCCTCGTAAACCATCTTTGAATCCGGTTGGCAGTGTGTATTATCCTGCTGGAAGAAAAGTGTTCCTTCTGGATATCGTTTTCAGGCGGAAGGGATCATTACATTTGCCAAAATGTGTTTGTAGACTTCTGCCGTAAACAGCCCGTGGATGCGTTCCAGAAGTCCTGCCCCATTGTATGACATCCACCCCAACACGCAACCCTCACGCAACCCGACTAATTGTTAATTCGTCTCACGAAGCATTCATCGTATCAGTGGCCATTCATACAATAAACTAGGGCAGTACTATCATTGCTATTGGAGACAATTACCTCGGAGAAAATGACATTTCTCCAATCGAAGTCCTGTCGGAGAGTAGCATACGCAGAATGCTACTGGAGACAATTACCTCGTCGGAGAAAATTACATTTCTCCAATCGAAGTCTTGTCGGAGAGTAGCATACGCAGAATAACCTATCCGAACCAGGGCAATGAGTCATTGTTTCTGTGCCATCTTCAAGCATAATGACGAGACAGAACGTTATATTAACAGATAGCAGTATTGCTTGAAAGAGAGAAGGAGGTTTATTATTTATTAGAGTTTGGGCATATTCTAAGAGATATCGCCACATAATTATAGCTTTGCGAGACACATAAAATGGCAAATTTGTAATGAAAAAAAGAAGATTGGGGGAGATTCGAACCTTGAGCTACTACTGTCAACTTGTTCAATAGACCAATGCTGTAACGACTTACGCTACTGTAACTGTTAATTTTCTGTTCGCCATAATACGTTGTTTTCCTGTTCATATTCGCTCCAGTTGATTTTGTATTTATCAATTTTATTATTATTTCACTCTTCAAAGGCCCTGATGTATCTAGAATCAACCCACCAATAGATTTTATTACATATTTTAGACTCTTAAACAAAATACAGCAAATTTAAATGGTTTAATTATGTGTTACCTGGTGAACTATGGCTTTGACGAGACGAGCATGCGTCATGTTATGTCTCTGGAACTTAGAAATTGTCAGCTGGCCCATTCCTTTTGCCGCTAAGTGTACATGGTCATAGAATAAGATGTCCATGATTTCATTCTCCAACCTACAAAATAATGTAACAAAAGGAATGATTTTCTTTTAAAATTTGTAAAATGTATCCAATTTGTATTTCCAACTTTAGTAGGCCTAAGTCTGAATGTGACACATTCATGGCTTTGCACATATCACAGAGATACTCAACTTCCCTTTAAATCTACTTAGACCTAATCATGTCAGGTCTTATGCCTGCTGTGTATTGAACTTCTCTCTCAGACGAAACAGTTTACGAATTTTCTTCCAGTAAACAACTGAATTTTCTTCCAGTAAACAACTTTTTTTACACATTCCCATGTAAAGAGATCTAAGAGGGTGAAGTGGTTCTAACATAAGATTATACATCAACCCTCACCACACATTCACTTTCGGAGTAGGTACTAGGTCTATCATGAATGTACTCATGAATATTGTTTGGTTGCTCCAAGCCCCATATTCTGCAATTGTGATGATTAACATAGACATTAAAGTGCCTCGTAGCAAATTAAATATATGAAGTACCGGTACCAATAGTCTTTATCATTTTAAGTATCGGGATCATTTAGAATGCTATTCTCAAATTCAGCACGTCTGGGACAATCTTCAATTTTTATTTAATGTTTCAATTGAATCATTTATGCATAAAATTACACCCCCTTTCTGGCCCCAAGGTACCCTGATTTTACATACATACATGCGGGTACTGTGTTAACACAGAGAAGTCATTATTTATTGAATCTAAATAATTTAATAGTTACATACACAGATCTCTTCATTTGGGGATGTGTAAAAAGAAATTGTGTACTTGGAGAAAATCCATAACGTGCTTCATATGAGAAAGAAAATTACTGACACATAGCAACCATCACTCCTTATATGATTCAGAACACTTAGAGGGAAATAGAGTACTGTTATCACTATAGCCTTTATGTCTGCAGAACATCGAGACTTAATAATGTCTTCTTTTGCCTTTAAAGTATGGTATAAGGCTTCTACGCCTCTGTTATGATCTCAACAAAAAAAAAATCACTCCAAAGGCAGGCCTAGGTATCTTTTCCTTATGGACGGTAGAACGTAATAGGACAGGAAACAAAACTGTGAGAGTTTTTACATACCGGTATTATAATTAAAACTCACATACCAGTCCTTGCAAGCTATTTGAGTATGAAATCCCATATACTTTTTTCAGTGACTGTATATAAATATAATCTTTTAAAATTATAATAGATAGTAGCTATTAATGTGTAAAATACTAATATATCGGTAAATTTCTATTTTTCCCATTAAGTTATATGGAAAATTCTCTTGATAAATGTCAAACCTAACTGTTAAGTTACATGCTCTATTCATTTGAGGTTCAGCTAATATACATTATATTAAGGCTCAGAAAGTTTAATCACCTCTTTCGAAGACATCTGAAGAAGAAAGTTTTTGTTCTCTTGGCTAATTCCATTTAGACACCTTTCAGCCTTTAACGTGTACAGATATGATAAAAAAATATTTTTCTATTTCTTGAGCAGTTTTAGGACAAAATTATTTTTAATTACAGGGACGCATTAATTGTATGTTCTGTCAACTCGAGTACCAGTATATTTGCCGGTTTCGTCATCTTTTCTGTTGTGGGCTTCATGGCGCATGAACAACAGAAACCAGTGGCAGAAGTAGCAGCTTCTGGTAAGGCACCTGAATATTATTTTCAAAGCACACTTGTTCCAAAAACAGTTTATACATGGATATTGTACTAACAGGCCCGGGGCTGGCGTTCCTGGCGTATCCATCAGCCGTGCTTCAGCTCCCTGGCGCCCCCATGTGGTCTTGCCTGTTCTTCCTCATGCTGCTTTGCATAGGACTGGACAGCCAGGTATGCATACTTTTATTATTTTTATACAACCATTTTCACTTCAAATATTTGTATTAACAAAGGGTAGAGTCACCTGGGGTTAGAATGACTCCAAGTATAAATATTCTTGCAGACTGAAATATAATATCGTAATCAGCGGTGAAATATTATAACACATTCAACTATACCGTAATGTTATAAGTTCTGTTATATTAAAAAGTTGATATAGAGTTATACATTTTGTGCATTACCAGAGGAATGTATTTAGTTTTAGGCACAGTTTCAAGTTTGTTACTGCATTTTTTTGGACTGTTGTATTCAAAAATAGGGGTGTCCCATATTTTTGGCAGAACTGAGGTGAAATAATATACAATGAATTTGGGAAATTACATGTTCTAGGAATATATTTATGATGATCACTTTCACGTGTTAAATGTAAACTAAGTTTGTAAATATCTAGTTGCTAGTTTCAGCTTACAAGCAAACATTCTGATGGGAGCAGATAAAAAACTTAATTTTTTTTCTTCCACAATGTTAATAATGTCAAAAGGAGTGCTTATACAAATTCTGGCCACTTGACCGCAATTACGAGGCCGACCAGAAAGTGATTTTCCCTGGGGTCGTTTACAGAAAAGAAGCACAATTGCATGGAAAGTTTTATTGAAACAAATACAGCAATTTTTGCGCTATTTGTCAACATATCCCCCACTGGAATTGAGATATCTGTCATACCATGGGATAAATTTTTGTATCTTTGTGTCGTAAAAGTCAGCCACCTGGGATCACAATCAGTTGTTTGACAGCCGTCTGCACCTCTCTGTCGATCCCATGATATGACAAATGTCTCAATTCCAGTGGGGAATATGTTGAAAAATAGCTCAACAATTTCTTTGTCTGTTACAATAATTTTTTTCAATGAAATTGTGTTTTCTTAC
This sequence comes from Periplaneta americana, assembly GCF_040183065.1. Lineage (NCBI taxonomy): Eukaryota > Metazoa > Arthropoda > Insecta > Blattodea > Blattidae > Periplaneta > Periplaneta americana. The sequence continues at coordinate 50,627,505 of NC_091126.1, forward strand.
TGTTAACGGCCCCTGGCAAACTTATTTTTTTTACGGCCGTCGTAATTGCAGTCGAGTGGCCAAAATTTGTATAGGCACTTGTTTTGACATTATTAACATGGTGAAAGAAGAAAAAATTATTTTTTTATCTGCCCCCTTCAGAATGTTTGCTTGTTAGTAGTAGACATCTTCAGAACTAGATTACATTCAACACGTGAAAGTGATCATCATAAATTATTCCTAAAGTTAAAAGTTGTGTAATCAAGATGTATAATTAAATGTTATAAAGGTAATCGAATTTCTAGATGTAGGTTATCATACACTTATGCTCATGTATTATCACGCTGGGGGAAGAGTGACCTGGCCACCGACATAGCTCAGGCAGTAGGCACTTTTGCCTACTAATCTGGAGTTGCACTCAAGAGTGGGTTCAATTCCCGCTGGGGCTGATTACCCGGTTGGATTTTCTCGAGAATTTCGCCAGCCACAGGGCAAATGTCAGGTAATCACGTGGCGATTCCTCAGCCTCGTCTCGCCAAATTCCATCTCACTATCACCAATTCCATCGACACTATAACAGCCCAGTATTTAATACAACATTGTTAAATAACAAAATAAAATAAAGTGTAACCTGGGGCAAATGTGATCCATTTATCACTTCGTAATGTTATTCATTTAAATACCCAATTATCTGGTCAGATTTTGGTTTTGATTGTCTTTATGTTCAAATGTATTGCTTCATTTTGTTGTTTTCTTTAGAACTAA